>NC_083243.1:133791821-133990318 GCF_032191835.1 Heteronotia binoei | reverse complement strand
GAACAATGCTGAAACTACCGTATTTTTCGGACCATTAGACGCACCGGACCATAAGACGCATCTAGTTTTTAGAGGAGGAAAACAGGAAAAAAAATTTGAAGCTGTGCACCCAGATCTGGGCACCTTCCCCCTCTCAATCCTGCCTCCAATCCCAGCCCTTGCTAGAAGCAGCAGCTGAAGCCTGGCAGACAGGCACAGAGGAAGCCCACCCTCCTCCGCAAACCCAGCGCTTCGCAAACGCTGGCTGTGGAGGGGGCGGCGTGCTTTCTCCCTGCTTGCCTGCCTGGCTTCAGTGCTGATGCTTAAAGCAAGCGCTGGGATCGGAGGGTGGAGGGAGCGATCCTGGTGCTTGCTGTAAGCGTCAGAGCTGGAGCCAGGCAGGCAGGGGCGGGAAGCGCCGGGACGGAGGCAGCGGATCACACACACACACACCCCGAGGAAGGTACGTATGGTACCTTCGCTACATAAGACGCACACACTTCCCCCCCCCCCACTTTTTTGGGAGGAAAAGGTGAGTCTTATGGTGCAAAAAATACGGTATTTTAAAGTAATACTTCATTGGTCTGGGCCAACTGTATCGAAAGTTTGTATAAAATATTGAGAATGTGGATCTGTTTTTGTTGTAGGTATTTTGGTTTTTAAAAAAACATATAAGTGGTTTGCAAAGAGGTAAACACTATATTGCTCTGGACTACATGGATTCTTCCATGACACAACGGTCATGTAGAAGGAGCACTACAGAATATTGACTCTTCTTCATTCTACCTCAGTTCTCACTTTTGATCCTATAAAGGTTCAATGAAGGTTATGTGACTTAATGCTTGCATGGGCATTATCAATATATCTAATTCTCAAACTGGCCCCATCTGTGGGTACTTAAATTTAGAAACTTTGGCTATAGACAGAGAAGGCGGATATTTTTACAAACCTGACAAAACCCCAAGTTTACTCAAAAAAATCTGAAATCTAAATAAAATGGGAGTTAAAAATTTCAAAATAATAAAAACAGCACCTGTCCCTTTAAATAAATAATGACTTTTGTAGTAGCCACTGTGGGAGTTGCTAGGGAGCCACAACAATATTGCCAGCCTTCAGTCCTTCCTTTCTAGCAGTAAAAAGCAAGGAGAGGGGCAAGGCCTTTTCAAAATTGTTTTGACCTTTGTGGGGAGGGAGATCAGGCTGGTTTTGGCCTCTGAGTGGTGAGTTAGGATCTGGGAGACTCAGGTACCAATCCCCACTCTTCTGTGGAAGCCCACTGGGTGACTTTGGGCCAGTTACACATGCTCAGCCTAGTCTACCTCACAGGGTTGTTGTGAAGATAAAATGGAGAACAGGAAAATGATGTAAGTTCTTAAATTTTATCATGATTCATATAATTTTATTGTTGCATTTAATGTTTTATTAATTTTTTTTCTATTGTTAAGTCTAGTTGTTAGATTGTACTTGTCTAGTACGCATTCAGAAGCAACGGCAAGGTTTTCTGTCAGTATATGAGGAGGTGTTTTTAATGAAAATGTAAACACATTCATTACTGACAGCCACTCTATCCAGATCAGGCTGCTGATGGATGGACAGCGGTATTGTTCCAGAAGCTTCATATGTGTGAGGGAGCTCTGATGCATGCCTGGATCATATGTGCAAACAAAGTGACTTTAATTATGGCTCATGTTAGTGCCTGCCTTCCCATCCTTAATTAAATATTGGATTCAGATTCATATAATTTCCTACATAATCAGGCAAAGTTTGCCCCAAGCACATTTTAACCTTTACATAATGGTAGCTAGCACTTCAAGTATCTAAAGTGCGATTGTCATGATCAAGTCAAATATAGATGGCTCCACAAGAAATACAAGAGACTTCCTGCTCAATGGAGTTTTTAATAAGCTGGTTAAGCTCTCCCTGGAGATAGACCTACTCCTCACATCGGCAGTTTCTGATTACAACTTCTGGGGGAATGAACAATGGGCAAGGGATTAGATTTGCAGAAGAAGCTGAGTGTAGAGTACTGCACTTCAAAAGTTGTCATTTTAATGAAGATTGGCAAGTTGGGAGGACATAATTATCATTATTATTAAATAATAGGACAGAGTATTGATATTGTATCAGAAAGGTTGGGAAAAATCAATTTTAATATTGGAAAATATCAATACGCACAAAATTGAGTGAAAATGATAAGGCAGCTAGCTCCATATCTCTCTGCTCAGGACCGTGGTACAGTCACCAATGCAAAGGTCACTTCCAGATTAGACTACTGTAATTCAGTCTATGCAGATTTACCCCTGAACCTGACCTGGAAACTTCAGTTGGTGAAGAATGTGGCAGTTCTCTTGCTGACTGCAGTGCCTGTATATGTATGCATGCAGCCACTGCCCCACCAGCTGCACTGACTACCAATTGAGTACCAGATCTGGTTCAAGGTTCTGGTATTGGCCTCTAAAACCTTGAGCTGGTTGGGACCAACATATCTACGGGATTGCCTCTCCCCATACACCCCCCTCCAGAGAGCCTTGCACTCCAGTGATCAACATTTACTGGTTATCACTGGCCCAAAAGAGGTCCACTTAACCTTGACAAGGGCCAGGGCCTTTTCTGTCCTAGCCCCTGTTTGGTGGAACAAGCTCCCAACAGAGATCAGGGCCTTGTGGAGCCTGATGCAATTCCACAGGGCCTGTAAAATGGAGCTGTTCCACCGAATTTTTGGCTGAGACAGTCGACAAAACATCATATGGGCTCCCTGCTTCACATAGCCCCAGGTTTTGGCTCACAGGATTACTGACATATGTGTCCTGGTCAAGTTATGGAGTCACATATAGGATGTTTTCTGTGTTGCCATCCTGGCATTTTAATTACCCGTAATTTTATCTGATGTTTTAACTTGTAAATGACTGTAATTTTTGACTGTAAGGGCGTTTTCCCACTGACCTTACTCCGCAGCAACGTCCCACTTCACCGCGCAGTATCTGCGTGGATTTCACACCAACTGCTCCGCAGAACCCGGAAGAGCCGCAAAGTCCTGCGGCTTTTGCGTCAGAAATGTAAGCTGGTTTTTGGCAGTTTACATTTGCGACGCAAAAGCCGCGGGACTTTGCAGCTCTTCCGGGTTCTGCGGAGCAGTTGGTGCGAAATCCGCGCAGACGCTGCGCGGTGAAGAGGGACGTCGCTCCGGAGTAAGCCCTAGGTTTTATATGTTGTTACTTGCCCTGAGCCCATTCTTGGGGGAGTAAGTGATAAATTGAAAATAATAAATAAAAAAAATTATGCCTTCTCCAAAATTACAAAGTGAAATTAAAACCTATTTTTGAAGTGTTTGCAGGCAGCAAGAGCAGAGAGAGTCAACATGCCCTTGTTGGTCTGCAGTGCACCTGCCCTTTAAATGTTAAATGACCATTGCTTAATGTTAAATGACCATTGCTTTCAATGGGCCATGGACCTAGCCTCCTAAATTTGAAAGGGCCAATGTGTCACCTGCAGAACAGCAGAAAGAACTCCCAATACAATTCCAGGTATTTTTAATATTTATCAGGACTAAGCTTCAGAATTAGGAAACAACAGGAATGCTTTTCACAGTACTGGAACAAAGTTCAAATCCAATGGCACCTTTAAGACCAATAAAGTTTTATTCAAGGTAAAAGTTTTCATGTGCATGGACATGATGCAACTGTGAATTCAATCTGCAACATGGCACTCAATTTTAATATTTTTTACTGTATGTATTGAGCTGACTGGCTGTTTGTGGCAGATATAATAAGAGTGTAGGTTGTCATATAAACTAGATGTGGATTCTTTGCTATCTTTTCTGCTTAGTTTTTGAAATGCATGCAACTGTCTTAAAAATCTTGTCTTCCTTTGGCTCCTGCTCCTCCACTCATAAGAACATAAGAGAAGCCATGTTGGATCAGGCCAACGGCCCATCAAGTCCAACACTCTGCGTCACACAGTGGCAAAATTTTTTATATACATACATACACTGTGGCTAATAGCCACTGATGGACCTGTGCTCCATATATTTATCTAAACCCTTCTTGAAGGTGGCTATACTTGTGGCCGCCACCACCTCCTGTGGCAGTGAATTCCACATGTTAATCACCCTTTGGGTGAAGAAGTACTTCCTTTTATCCGTTTTAACCTGTCTGCTCAGCAATTTCATCGAATGCCCACGAGTTCTTGTATTGTGAGAAAGGGAGAAAAGTACTTCTTTCTCTACTTTCTCCATCCCATGCATTATCTTGTAAACCTCTATCATGTCACCCCGCAGTCGACGTTTCTCCAAGCTAAAGAGTCCCAAGCGTTTCAACCTTTCTTCATAGGGAAAGTGCTCCAGCCCTTTAATCATTCTAGTTGCCCTTCTCTGGACTTTCTCCAATGCTATAATATCCTTTTTGAGGTGCGGCGACCAGAATTGCACACAGTACTCCAAATGAGACCGCACCATCGATTTATACAGGGGCATTATGATACTGGCTGATTTGTTTTCAATTCCCTTCCTAATAATTCCCAGCATGGCGTTGGCCTTTTTTATTGCAATCACACACTGTCTTGACATTTTCAGTGAGTTATCTACCACGACCCCAAGATCTCTCTCTTGGTCAGTCTCTGCCAGTTCACACCCCATCAACTTGTATTTGTAGCTCCCGTAGAGGCATTTGCCTTCTATCTCATCTGCACCCTGCCTTACTTCAGACCCCTACTGATGAAAAGCTGATTTCAGATACTATTAAAAGGACTAGGGTGGAGAATGATTGCCCTTGTGATTGCTTCATTCACAGACACACATCTTAGCATTGTATGACAGCACTATTAAACTATGGGGAAATGACTCCCTTGCCACTATAGGAATGAATGAAAAGTAATGCAGCAATAGAAAGATATTGCACACATAATTCAAAGGTGCTGTCTTCTCCACATATTTCAGAGCTGAGTCCTAGACACAGGTGCAAATTAGATTTTTATTTAAATTTGTTATCTTGCAGTTGTCAAACAACTTTTAGAAAGTTGGGTATATTAGTTGTCCAAGCATTTATTTGTTTGGGCTGAAGCAGGCCCAAGCTTGAAATCTTTCTCCGTTAGTAAAGCAGCTGTAGTTACTAAAAACCATTCTTATTTTCCCTTTTGATAAAGGATCCTCTAATCTCAGATTTCACTAAAATGTCCCTTGAAGAATGTTGCATGCAATTAGTTGCATATATACTTGTTTTGTTTATTTTTGCTTGGCACATCAACAACGTCTTCACTGTTCAGTTTCAGGTAATATTGCCACATATTAATGCTGTGCTGAGGTGGCTTCTGGCCCATATTTTTGAAAAAGTTCCTTATTAGGTTTGTATTTATATTAATATTTTGATTAATACTAATTAGGTTTCCCCACAGTGCACAACCTAGCCATATTACACTGTTTCCTGACAAGAAGACAACAACAAAACAGAAGATACTGAACTGCTTTGCAAAGGCAGAGATCAATGAGGAAGACTTTTGTTTGCTATTAGAATTGTATCTAACTGAATTCTTCCATAACAAAAATTATGTAATAACTACACTACAGACTTCAACTGGGGTAATACTAGTTTCCTCTACTTAAGAAGCCTGGAGACTGTGACTGTGCTGCAAGGAAGGCTATGGGTCACTATCAGTGGATTCTCAGTACATCACCACAAACTACATTTCCCAGGGTTCTCTGAGGAGGGAATCTGTGGCAGTTAAAGTGATATAATCCCAAGACATATGTCATAGATTTGATCTATAATTAAGGAGTACAAAGTACAAGCTTTCCCAGTTCAGAAATACAGGAGTGAATTATGAGCTAAGCCTAGATTAGCTAAAGATTAGGTTCAGCTCATAATTAGGCTGGCTCAGAACCAAGCACTAGCCCTCCTCATTCTCACAACTTCCCCTTCCCTGTTGGCTGTGATGAGATGCAACACCACTGGGGGCACTAAGATTCATAAAATAAGATTCTCAGAGCTTCTTATCCTTTGGCATCTGGACCGAGGCAGCTCGGCGATACTGATGCTGTTAGACTTATTGGCTGCGTTCAATACCATTGGCTGCGTTCGACCATTGGTTGCTGACCCATCGCCTCACCGATGCAGGGATTCAGGGGTTGGCCTTGCAATGGCTTTCCTCTTTCCTAGATGGTCAAGGACAAAGGGTGGTGATTGAGGGAGAGTTGTCCTGGAGGCACATACTTAATTGTAGGGTGCCTCAGGGGGCGGTGCTCTCCCCGATGTTGTTCAACATCTACATGCACCCCCTTGCTCAGATTGCCTGGAGGTACGGGTTGGGCTGCCATCAGTACGCTGATGACATCCAGCTCTATCTGCTGATGGATGACCTGACTGTGTCCCAAAAAATCTGGACCTGGTGTTGCAAGCCATGGCAGGATGACTTAGGCCGAGTCGATTAAAGCTGAATCCAATGAAGACAGAGGTCCTTTGCCTGAGTTGGGGTGGTCTGAACAGGGAAATCCCCTTACCAGCATTTGATGGTGTGCCACTGGCAATGGCACACAAGGTCAGAAGCTTGGGGTGCTGCTGGAGCCTGCCTTGACAATGGAGGCCCAGAGAGCAGCCACTGCTAAATCTGCATTTTTCCATCTTAGATGGGTGAGGCAGTTGGTCCCCTTCTTTGAGTGCGGCGACCTGGCAACAGTGATCCATGCAACAGTCACCTTGAGATTGGACTACTGTAATGCCCTCTACTTGGGGATGCCCCTGTCTTGAATTCAAAAACTGCAGCTAGTGCGGAACGCGGCAGCCAGGCTGCTATCGGGGCTTCCCAGGTGGAAGCACATACAGCCGAGACTGCAGAAACTGCACTGGCTGCCAATTGTATACCGGATTCACTACAAGGTGCTGGTTATCATCTTTAAAGCCCTATATGGCCTAGGACCTGCCTATCTTAGGGACCGTCTCTCTCCACATGTTCCCCAGAGGGTACTTAGATCTAGATTTCAAAATCTATTAGCAATCCCTGGGCCAAGGGAGGCCAAACTAAAGACCACTAGAGAGAGGCCCTTCTCAAGAGCAGCCCCCTACTGGTGGAACCAACTGCCAGAGGAAGTGAGGGCCTTGTGGGACCTTGCCCAGATCTGCAAGGCCTGCAAGACCACTCTCTTCCAGTTGGCTTTTAACTGATGCTGAGCCTTGTACTGTAGGGAAATTGAAAAAATACTGTTGCCATTGAAATTATACAACATCAAAGAGGCTAGCACCAAATCATTTTTGACTGTTTTAATTATTGAATATGAAATTTTATAATATTGTATGGATCTTAATTGTTTGTTGTGGTTTTATGCTGTGAGCCGCCCTGAGCCTGCCTCAGCAGGAAGGGCAGGATATAAATCAAATAAAGAAAGAAGACAGAAGAAACTATATTTCCTAAGAGTCTTCATGCCCACAGTGCTATTCCTGCCTAATAATGTAGTCGAGCAGCCATCATTAGAATCACTACCACTGGCAACTTGTGGGAAGGTAGAGTAACAGCAGATGGGGAGAAGAACCTCACAAGGGCACTGGGATTAGGAAGGCTCCCAGTTACTCTCATGGAACCTCCAGGGTCATCTAGTCCAACCCCCTATACAAGGCAGGAAATGCACAAATTCCACACGCACGTGCACACACAAACACACTCGTACCTATCTACCCCTATTCCATTCCCAGAAGAAGGCGAAAGAAAGAAAGAAAGAAAGAAAGAAAGAAAGAAAGAAAGAAAGAAAGAAAGAAAGAAAGAAAGAAAGAAAGAAAGAAAGAAAGAAAGAAAGAAAGAAAGAAAGAAAGAAAGAAAGAACTCCAGGATCCCTGGTCAAACTGGCCTAGAGAAAATTGCTTTCTGATCCCAAAGTGGTGAACAGCACTTGTCTGGGTGTGTAAGAAAGGGCCACAAGAACTAAACATTGACACAACCCATCCTGCCCTTCCTCTCATGATCTGCCTATGTTCACAGAATCAGCATTGCTGTCAGATGGCCATTTTGCCTCTGTTTAAAAATCTCCAAAGAAGGAGAGTCCCCTACCTGTTCCACTGAGGAACAGCTCTGTCAGGAAGTTTTTCCTAATACCTGTCTATAATATAGTGGGTTCAATTTTTTTTAACCAAACTATAAAACATAATAGCCAAGAATACCATCAACACTCTGTTACAAACCCTAAATTCACGGTTACCAACCATCTAACTTTAGTTGCATGAAGGGAATTATATCCTGTTTGCATAAAAACACTCTCTCTCTCTCTCTCTCTCTCTCTCTCTCTCTCTCTCTCTATATATATATATATATATATATATATAGAGAGAGAGAGAGAGAGAGAGAGAGAGAGAGAGAGAGAGAGAGAGAGAGAGCCTCGTGGCACAGAGTGATAAAGCTGCAGTACTGCAGTCCTAATCTCTGCTCACGACCTGAGTTCGATCCCAGCGGAAGTTGGTTCAGGTAGTCGGCTCCAGGGTGACTCAGCCTTCAGGTAGTCGGCTCCAGGGTGACTCAGGTCGGTCAAATGTGTACCCAGCTTGCTGCAGGTAAAGTGTAGATGACTGGGGAACGCAATGGCAAACCACCCCGTAAAAAGTCTGCCATGAAAACGTTGTGAAAGCAACGTCACCCCAGAGTCAGAAATGACTGGTGCTTGCACAAGGGACTACCTTTACCTTTATATATATATATATATATATATATATATATATATATATATATAAAGGTATGTATGCGTGTGTGTATATATAGTGTACGTGTGTGTGTGTGTATAGTGGGTTCAATGCATAGAGGAGACACGGTTGCAGTGATCATAGCTCTTTATTGAGTGACAGCATGCCAACTAGTAGTTAATGAAGACTGCTAAACTGGGCCAATGGGGCCAACTATATACAGTCCTGGTCCCCATGCTAGAATGCCATTGGATCATTTGAACCAGCAGGGGGCCTGATTGGAGCAGGGATTTGGATCCTATTGCCTATTGTTCTAGAGTCCCCAAGCTCAATTCTCAAGATTCCAATGAGCCAGGCAGAAACACTGGTAAAAGAACGTAATCATGAGTCCACATACACAACATCCCTCCCCCCCAGTCCGCAAGCTCTAATGTCCAAATTCTCTGAGGTATGCAGGCTTGCGATGCTCCCATGTTGACCGCATGGGTGCCAGAGTATGTGGAGTAGCTGCAGGGGCTTGCTCCAAACCCGTGGCTTCAGGCATGGTGAGCGGAAGGGCGGGCAATGCTGGTGTTTCAGCCGCCATAGCAGGATCCTCAGTTGCTGTCAACTCGACCCATGGCATGGGAGTTGGGTCCTTGGATCTGCCTGGCTTGGCTGGTTGAGGTTGCAGGGCTTCCGGCTGGCTGACAAGGCTGTAGCTGGCGACCTCATCCTCTGGTAGGGTGCAGGATCTCAGCTGGTCAATGTGTCACCTGAGGGTGAAACCGCCTTCCGTGTTCACTTCATATGAAACAGTTCTTTGTGTAGACCAGGTCCCCAGGAGTGAATCCACAGGGCGCCTTGAGCATGTAGGAGAGCTCCTGTAAGTCCAAGGCTCTGTCCGGGTATAACCAGTCAAGGAGGGTGGACAGCTGCTGACCCATGAGGAGTTTGGCCAGGCTGTGGCCTGCGGCAGTGCAGGGGATGGCGTGCTGGCCCAGGAGGAACTCTGCGAGGCAAACCTCCCAGTCCCTGTGGAGGATGTGGCAGAGGGATTCCTTGGTGGTCCACACCATCCGTTTCAGTTGGCCATTCATCACTGGGTGGAAGGGCAAGGATCTGATGTGCTTAATCAAGTTCCGTGCACAAAAGTGCTGGAACTCCCCGGACGTGAAAGCTGTCCCATTGTCTGAGACAAGGGTGTCTGGCAGGCCATGTGGAGCAAAGGTCCAGTGGAGGGCACTGATGGCCACCCAGGAGGAAGTAGACACCACAGGGACTACTTCCAACCACTTTGAGTGAGACTCCACTATAAGAAAGAAGATCTTTCACTGGAAGGGCCACGCAAAGTCCAAATGCAAGCAGGACCCTGGATTACGGGTGGACTCTCAGTGCTTCACTGGAGCACAGTTTGGTGCCGGTCTGGTCTCCTGGCAGGGTTGGCACCAGGCAACCCAGGACTCATCGGATCATCGATCCTGGGCCACCAAACGTCACTGCGGGCAAGCGCCTTCAAACGCACCACCCCGGGATGAGTCTCATGGAGCGCTGTTAGTACTCGCTGGTGCAAGGGTGGCAGTACGACCACTCTGCTTCCCCAAAGGAGGGACCCTTTGTGGACTGAAAGTTCATCCCGGAGGGATGCGTAAGCTGTAAAATCCGGGCCTTTGTATAAGAGGGCGCTGATGGCCACCTGGGAGGAAGTGGACACCACAGGGACTACTTCCAACCACTTTGAGTGAGACTCCACTAGTAATCCAGCTGAAATTGTGGACTCTTCTGCATAGAACTAATACAACAGAAAAATATGGATTCATCTGTACGACTGCTGAGGTTTCACTTTCCCACCCTTTTTAAAAATCATGATGAACATTGTGAAGTTTAAATATGTGTCATTAATGCATCACTCTAATCTAGTAGATATTACATCTTACATCAAAGCCTGCAAAATACAGTAGCACTTAAAGGTATATTGCCAATAGTCTATTCCCAGAGAAGCAGCACTTCACTCAAAATAGCAATGTCAAATACTGTTTGTACATGCTCATCTAACATGTCCAATACATTTGTGTTTATTTGATCACACTGATACTTTTCTCTTGCAAAATGTAAAAATACCATTTTAAAAATAGCCATTTAATCTGCATGCAGTCATTCAGAATTAGTATTGGAGACTCATCCTGGGATGTCACTCTAAATTTTGTATCCACTTGATGTTTGTGGCCAGAGAAAAACCTGATGATCCTAATGTGGCTTAAGCTTACCTGTCTACAAATCTAGCCTTCCTAATGGGATACTGGATTTCTCTTGTCTCCACTTCTGATCAGCAAATGTGGCCCAATGTGGATAATGGGGATAATGAAAATAAGAAAGTGGGGGGGGGAGGTTATACAGAAGTCAAAGTTACACATGACCAAGCAATCAAACCACACAAGAAACAATAGCATTAGTTTGTACCTGAAAACTTTGTGCTGCAGTTGCAAAGGAGGTTGATCAAAAAACCTTAACATACACATTGCAAGGTGGTAGATGAGGCAGGGGGTTGCTATATCAGCCCTGTGTAAGGACCATGGCTTGCAACTACATTGGGTGTTGCTGGGTAGCCAGCACCAAGGCACCTACATAATGCTGACTTCACAGCTCCTACACCTTTGACTCCTTGTCACAATGGCAGGTCAGTATGCTGGGTGGATTCCCCCATCTGCACCATGTTTTCACTAACCATAATTAGTGCCATATTTATTTATTTATCTATTGATGTGAAAAAAAATTCTGCCTCTTTCCTTTTTATAACTCACATTTTTATTATTTTTAGCATGGTAAAACCAATACTAAGTATATAAAAATAACATCACTTACAAATATAAGACATACAGAAAAAGTGCAAAAAATTAAATGTAAATAAAATTTACATACAGAAAACCTTAACTCAGGTTACATGTTAACAGCATATTTGAAGATCCAATTAATACAGAATGTAATCCAGATATTTAGTTAGAATAGGTGAACTGGATGACGGATTTTCATTTATGTATGCAAAAAACCCAAACCATTTTTCAACAAAGGTATCTGCTAATAATGGATTTCAATATGCAGGATGCCAAGTTACCTTGAATCAAGAGATCCCAGACTTTATCAAACCATTGACGAATACTAGGACCTTTGTCAGGTTTCCAACATTGTGCCACATTGATTTTAGCTGCCGTTAATAAAATAGAGAATAGTTCTAATTTCAAATTAGAACACTTTTTTTATTCCATATATTCAGCAGAATCAACTCCAGTAATAGAGAGATATCACAACCTATTATTTTCGTAGCAATCTTTAGCACTGATTTCCAAAATAATTTTACTGTGGGGCAATCCCACCAACAATGTTTTAGCTTGCCTATTTCCCCACATCCTTTCCAACAACTTGGGTTTGGAATTAGTTTACTACGAAATATATTATACGGCATGTAATATCATCTGGACCAGACTTTAAGAACATAAGAGAAGCTATGTTGGATCACGCCAACGGCCCATCCAGTCCAACACTCTGTGTCACACAGTGGCAAAAAATTTTATATATACATAGACACTGTGGCTAAAAGCCACTGATGGACCTCTGCTCCATATTTTTATCTAAACCCTTCTTGAAGGTGGCTATACTTGTGGCCGCCACCACCTCCTGTGGCAGTGAATTCCACATGTTAATCACTTCCTTTTATCCGCTTTAACCTGTCTGCTCAGCAATTTCATCGAATGCCCACGAGTTCTTGTATTGTGAGAAAGGGAGAAAAGTACTTCTTTCTCTACTTTCTCCATCCCATGCATTATCTTGTAAACCTCTATCATGTCACCCCGCAGTCGACGTTTCTCCAAGCTAAAGGGTCCCAAGCGTTTCAACCTTTCTTCATAGGGAAAGTGCTCCAGCTCTTTAATCATTCTAGTTGCCCTTTTCTGGACTTTCTCCAATGCTATAATATCCTTTTTGAGGAGCGGCAACCAGAACTGCACACAGTACTCCAAATGAGACCGCACCATCGATTTATACAGGGGCATTATGATACTGGCTGATTTGTTTTGAATTCCCTTCCTAATAATTCCCAGCATGGTGTTGGCCTTTTTTATTGCAATCGCACACTGTCTTGACATTTTCAGTGAGTTATCTACCACGATCCCAAGATCTCTCTGTCAGTCTCTGACAGTTCACACTCCATCAACTTGTATTTGTAGCTGGGATTCTTGGCCCCAATATGCATTACTTTGCACTTGGCCACATTAAACCTCATCTGCCACGTTGACGCCCACTCACCCAGCCTCAACAGATCCCTTTGGAGTGTCTCACATTCCTCTCTGGTTCTCACCATCCTGAACAATTTAGTGTCATCTGCAAACTTGGCCACTTCACTGCTCACTCCCAACTCCAAATCATTTATGAACAAGTTAAAGAGCATGGGACCTAGTACTGATCCCTGCGGCGCCCCACTGCTTACCGTCCTCCACTGCGAAGACTGCCCATTTATACTCACTCTTTGCTTCCTATTAATTAGCCAGTTTTTGATCCACAAGAGGACCTGTCCTTTTACTCCATGACTCTCAAGCTTACTAAGGAGCCTTTGATGAGGAACTTTATCAAAAGCTTTCTGGAAGTCAAGATAATATAAGAGGACTTTGATTTAAATAAAGAGCTTTTCCATACTGAATTCCATTGTTCTTCTGAGAAAACCTTCTCACAGTCTTTCTGCCAATGATTTTGTTGCAATGTACCTTGCGCCCAGGTCTTTAAGTTTAATAACTGATAAATATTTGAAATTACACCTCTAACAGCTGTAGAGCCAGTCTTTAATCCAATTTCAAAGGTGTTTAAATGTCTGTTTGCACATGTAAGAGGTATAATCTTGTTCAAGGTATCATGTACTTGATAGTATTGCATCCAGGGGATTTTGAGTTTATATTTTGCTTCTAGTTGAGCTATCGTACTGTTTCCAATTGGTTGTAATGTCTATTAGATGAAAAATATTCTTGTCATGCCAGAGTTTAAAATCTTTCAAATTTTTACCTGGTGAAAACCAGGTTTGTCCAAGAAAAGCAATAAAAGGGAAGGTGGCTGGTGTTAAAACCTCTCTATACTTATTCCATAGACTAAGTGTATGTTCTAAAAATAGATTGCTTAAACTCATTAAACTCATTGTTGGTCTTTCGAATTTGCCAAGACAAATGACCTCCTGTAAAATAGCCTCGCCTAGAGAGGCCCTTTCAGTACTGAGCCAAGAGGAATCATAGTTCGGATTCGCATATAAAAGGATGTACTTTAATTGAGAGGCTACGTAGTATTTTTCTAAGAGGGGAACACCCAAACCTCCTAGTGCTGTGGGTTTTGATACCATACAAAAGGAGAGTCTATGGTGTTTATAGTTCCACAGGAAATCCATGAAGGCTTTTTGCCACCTTTGCAAATCTCTTCTATCAATTGGAATAGGCAAATTCTGAAATAAATATAGAAATGTTGGTAATAAAAAGGATTTTAAAAGATCAATTTTTTCAAGCGTCCTTGACTCCCATCAGTCGGGCTTCCGCCCGGGGCATGGGACGGAGACAGTGCTAGTCGCCCTGGTGGATGATCTCCAGCGGCATCTGGATCGAGGCGGCTCGGCGGTACTGATGTTGTTAGACCTGTCGGCAGCATTCGATACGGTCGACCATCGGTTGCTGACTTGCCGTCTCGCCGACGTGGGGATTCAGGGGTTGGCTTTACAATGGCTTACCTCTTTCCTCAAAGGTCGGGGACAAAGAGTGGCGATTGGGGGTGAATTGTCCCAGAGGTACCCGTTGGATTGCGGGGTTCCTCAGGGAGCAGTTCTATCCCCGATGTTGTTTAACATCTATATGCGCCCTCTTACCCAGATTGCCCGGAGATATGGGCTGGGCTGCCACCAGTACGCTGATGACACCCAGCTCTATCTACTTATGGATGGCCAGCCTGCCTGTGTCCCAGAAAACCTGGACCTGGCATTGCAGGCCGTGTCTAGATGGCTCAGGCTGAGTGGGCTGAAGCTAAATCCGACGAAGACAGAGGTCCTTTGCCTGGGTCGCCGTGGTCCGGGGAGGGAGATTCCCTTACCGGCCCTCGACGGTGTGCCTCTGTCAGCGGTGCACAGGGTTAGGAGCCTGGGGGTGCTACTGGAGCCTACCCTAACTATGGAGGCCCAGATAGCAGCCACTGCCAAGTCCGCATTCTTTCATCTTAGGCGGGCAAGGCAGCTGGCCCCTTTCCTGGAGGACGGCGACCTGGCAACAGTGATCCATGCAACGGTCACCTCGAGGCTGGACTACTGCAATGCCCTCTACATGGGGCTGCCCCTGTGTCGAACCCGGAAGTTGCAGCTAGTGCAGAATGCCGCTGCCCGGCTGTTGTTAGGGCTCCCTAGACGGGAGCACATTCAGCCGGGGCTTCGGGAACTGCACTGGCTGCTGATAACATACCGAGTTCGGTACAAGGTGCTGGTTATGACCTTTAAAGCCCTTTATGGTCTGGGACCTGCCTACCTTAGGGACCTTCTGGGCCAAAGGAGGCCCGTCTGAAAGCGACCAGGGACAGGGCCTTCTCCATTGCAGCTCCCTGTTGGTGGAATCAGCTCCCAGAGGAGGTGAGGGCCCTGCGGAACCTGGAGCAGTTCTGCAGGGCCTGTAAAACAACCCTCTTCCGGTTGGCAAATAATTAATTGTGATCAGAATGCCGAATACTAAATCTCAAACATCAGATTACTGAATATTGGAAATTGAAGGACTGATTTAAGGAAAATGTAGCATAGTGTATACCGATGTGAGTTTTATGTATTTTTAGGTTTTTATGTTTTTATTGTATAATTTTAATCATATTTAAACCGATTTCTGTTAGCTTTTACTGTTGTAAGCCGCCCTGAGCCCACCTCGGTGGGGTAGGGTGGGATATAAATCGAATAAAATAAATAAATAAATAAATAAATAAATAAATAAATAAATAAATAAGCAGTGAAAAAGTACCTGTGGACCATTCAGATAACGAATTCTTAACTGAAAGAAAAAGGGGAGAGTAGTTTACTTGAGCTAAATCTTTAAGGTTCAGCGGTATATTAATCCCCAGATATTGCCAAGATTTTTCCACCCACTTATAGGAAAAGTGAGTTAGAATGCTTTGTTTCACCATGGGTGTAATTACTATAGGGTATATTTCCCACTTTAAAAAATTAACAGTAAATCCAGAATGAATACTAAATTGATCAATTATTGTTTTTAATTTTTTTAGAGAGACAAGAGAATTACTAAGATAAAACAGGGTTTCATCCGCAAAAAGACTAATTTTATGTGATCTGTCTTTTAGAACAATGCCCTCCACTCCTGGGTCTTCTCTGACTGCATGAGCCAGCGGCTCTAATGATAATGCAAATAAAATTGGGGACAAAGGGCATCCCTATCTAGTACCCC
The DNA here is from genome assembly GCF_032191835.1 of Heteronotia binoei. NCBI lineage: Eukaryota > Metazoa > Chordata > Lepidosauria > Squamata > Gekkonidae > Heteronotia > Heteronotia binoei. Next base: position 133,974,258 of record NC_083243.1, on the reverse strand, counting down.
TACCTAGAATTAAATTATCCGTTCTAAATTGATTAATAGAAATTTGGGTGTTTGGTGCATTATATATGGCATCTATAGAGCACACAAAGTTAGGACCAAATTGCATAGAATTTAATACTGGTTTCAAAAAGGGGATTTCCAATTTGTCAAACGCTTTTTCAGTGTCTAGTGAGAGAATTAGTGAGGGGATCTTAGATGTCTTGCAGTAGTGAATCAGATTGAGAGTTCTACGAACATTATCATTAATAGATCGACCCAGGATGAAACCAGATTAGTCACTACTAATGTAATGTGATATGATCTTATTCAATCTTTCAGCTAGAATGGTAGAAAAAACTTTAAAATTGTGATTCAAAATAGAAATAGGTCGGTATGAGGATGGGCTTAGTTTATCTTTTCCTGCCTTGTGAATTACAATAACTTTTGCTTCTTTCCAAGTTCTGGATAAGGTACCAGAAGACATGATAAAGTTACAAGTATTCAGGAGATGCTCCGCAATTTGTGCCTTGAAGTGCTTATAAAATTCAATTGGGAAGCCGTCCCTTCCAACAGCCTTATTTTTAATTTTAGTGATGGCCAAATTCAATTCATTTTTTTTCCAAAACAACAAAGTTTATTAACCAATATACATGTACAAAAACAACTAAAAACAATAACATAAATATGCAACATTCACAGTAAACACCACCTACCCCCACAACACCAAGAGCTTAAGGGGTATTTCCATAACACAAATTTGAATTCCTCATATCAATTCCCATACTTTTTATCCATGAATACAGTGGGTCCCAAGTTTTTTTACAATCCTGTAAGTTCCTCCTCTTAATCTCATTGTTAATGTATCCAATTCTGCAGCTTCTAATAACTTTTGTAAAAATTCATTCCTATCAGGTATTTTGGGGACCTTCCAATATTTAGCATATAAAATTCTAGCCACCGTAATAATAGGCACCAAGAGTTTTTTCTCCAGTTTGGGCATATTTTATTTAATGACACTCAACAAATATAATTCTGAAGTATTTGGAAGCCTTACTTTAAAAAAATTTTTGACGCCAGATATTGATTTGGATCTAATATTTTTTTTTGCATGATTGCACTGCCACCAAATATGGTAAAGAGTCCCCTTTATTTTTCCACATTTCCAGCATTTGTTAGAATAGCTCGGATAAATTTTGGCCAGTCTTTCTGGAGTCAAGTACCATCGATACACCATTTTATATAGGGTTTCTTTAAATACCGATGATTTGGTTAGCTTTAAATTTTGCTTCCAAATTTTTTCCCATTCTTTCAACTCAATATTAAAACCAAAATCTTTCAGCCATTTTATCCAGCTCTCTTTGATTATCTCATCCTGCATTTTTATTCTGTACAACCAATTATAAATTCTAGAAATAAGTTTCTGATTATCTTGTATTATCATATCAAATTCATTTGGTTTTCTAGAAAAGCCCATTGCCTTGTCAGCTTGATATCTTGAGTTAACTTGCGTCTTCGTCCACCAATCTATTTTAATACTATCATCTAAATTCAGATTTTGAGCAGTATCCAATAATATTCCGTAGTTATAATTAATATTCCAACAATAAAAATTAGGTTGCAAAGAAGCTTCCACGGGGGATAACCAATAAGGCACAGAAGTATAAAACATTTTTTTTAATTTCCATCCACACTCTATAAATTGGTTTCCTAATTACATGTCTGAAAAAGATGTTATTACCAGGGGGGGCTGGTACCAGATATATGAGTGCCAGCCTCTAACTAGACCTGTACCTTTTAATAATAACAATCTTTTATTTTCCAATAAAAGCCAGTCCTTGGCCCAGGCTAAACAACATGCCTTGTAGTAAATTTGCCATTCAGGTAAAGCTAGACCCCCTCTCGTTTTACTATCTTGCAGGATTTTAAGCTTTATTCTTGGCTTTTTGTTTTGCCATATAAATGCAAGCATAATCTTGTTGAGCTGTTGGAAGAAAGTTTGCAGTAATCTAATAGGGATCATCTAAAACAAAAAAAGTATTCTGGGTAAGACATTCATTTTAATGAAAGCAACTCTTCCCAACAGAAAAATTTGTAAGTCTTTCCAATTAATCAGATCTGCTTGTATTTCTTTTAATATTTTGTCATAATTGTCCTTTTGCAATGTTCTCAAATCACTTGTCAGATAGATGGCTCAAATAATTTTCTTCTCATGTTTGAAACCAGTTTCCTTTTCCAAATATACTGTTTGTTCTCTCATCATGTTTTGTGTCAGAAATTTAGTTTTGTGCACATTTACTTTAAAACCAGATATCGCTCCGTATTGTACAAATCTCTTCTTTAGATGTTCAATTGAATAGATGGGATCTTCTACTATAAATAATACATCATCCACAAAGGCTTGAACTTTAAATTTTTCATCTTTGATTTTGGCACCTTTAATTTCGTCATCGTCTCTTATGCTCTTAATCAGGAATTCCAATGTTAGAATGAAAAGCAATGGGGATAACGGGCAACCTTGTCTCGTGCCCTGTTCAATATCTATTGCATCTGTAAAGTGCCCGTTAAGATTTATTTTAGCACTTTGCTTAGTGTAGATCGCTTTCACTAGTTTGTTAAACTTTTCTCCGCATCCAATGGCCTTTAGAGACTTTAAAATAAAGCTCCAGTTAACGTTGTCAAACGCCTTTTCAGCATCTAATATGATACCTGCAAATTCTTTATAGGGATGCTCCCGATAGTACTCTAATATATTTAAAAGGAATCTTACATTCTGACTCATCTTTCTCCCCAGAACAAACCCTGTTTCATCCTCATGAATTACAGATGGGATTACTTTTTAAAGCTTATTTGACAGAATTGCTGCAAATATTTTATAATCTGCATTTAAGAGCGAGATAGGTCGATAGAAAGGGTCTGTCCCTTTCTTGTGAATCAACGAAATTAATGCTTCACTCCAAGATACAGGGGTTGTAGCAGAGTCTTGTATTTCCTCTATCACACTCTTGTATGGAATTAACAAAAACTCTTCAAAGGTTTTAAAAAATTCAATTGGTAGCCCATCTGGGCCTGGTGTTTTATTACTTTTCTGTCCTTTGAGTGCTTCACTTATTTCATGCATTGTAATAAATTCCTCTAATCCTTCCTTTTGTTCTTTGGTTAAATGTTGAATTTGGACATTTTCAATATATTCTTCTTGAAGCAGTTCTGAAATCTCCTGTTTTTTATAAAGGTACTGGTAGAAATTTTGGACAATTACTTGCATTTGTGATTTTTGTGAGACTCTCTTTATCTTCATTTTTAAGTGATCTAATAATGTTTTTCTCCCTTTCCTTTCTCAGCTTGTAAGCCAACCATCTGCTGGTCTTGTTAGCACATTTAAAATAATTTTGTTTCACCCATTTCAGCTTCTTCAATAGTTCCTCAGAAAGTAACAAATTGATTTCATGCTGAATAGCATGAATTCTTAATTTTATTTCTTTTGTATTTCTCACTTGTTGTTTTTCTTGCTCACTCAATTCTAATATTAAGTTATTATAAGTTTTCATTCGCTCTTTCTTTCTTTTTGCGGTATAACAGATTGCAATCACTCTAAAAAAGGCTTTAAAGGTATCCTAAATAACTGGCATCGATGTGTCTTTCTTCAAATTGTATTCAAAAAACATCTTTATATCTTTCTTAGCTTTTTCTACAAAAGCTTCTTCTTTTAAAATTTGTAGATTCAAAGTCCAGCGTGACTTCGAAAGGAAGTCTTCTAGGTTAATTTGTATAGGGTTATGATTCGCGTAAGTTTTGGCAATATGTATGCTTGGGTAACTAGCAACCCCAAAGAAGCCGACATCCAGCACATGTCTATCCGTGCTTGCGAAAAATATGTAAAATCCTTGGTTTGCTGGTTTTTCATTCTCCAAGCATCTATTAGATTGAATTCATCCACTATTTTCAAAAAAAACTCGTAATATGTTACGAGATTTTTTCACTTTAATTTGATCATTTTTTTAATCTTTTGCCACATCTAAAACTGCATTATAGTCCCCCACAATACAATAATTTTCTGAGCCATATTCAAGCAGCTTCCCATGCAGTCTTGTGTAAAATTCCTCTTGACCATCATTTGGTGCATAAATGTTCCCAAAATTTGTTTTTCCTCCATTAATTTCTATTTCTATTAGCACAATTCTACCCGTCTCATCGTTGTATAACAATTTGGATTTTACATTCTCATGTACATAAATAGCAATTCCTCTTTTTTCCCCCGGAATCACAAGAGTGGTAAAGTTGTCCTAATTTTTTATTTTGTAAAAATTTTAAATCATCCCTTTTAATATGAGTTTCTTGTAAACATACTATTTGAGATCTCGTCTTTTGGAGTTGCAGGAAAATCTTCTTTCTTTTTCTTGGTTCATTTAACCCATTTACATTAACCGAGATAATCTGTAGTCCCATTTTGGCCATCATTCTAATGTCATGTTACTATCAAGTATCCTTCTTTGTTCTTTTTGTGTTTGTAATCTGGTCTTGACTCTTCCGCTCTTCTTTTTCTGAAAGTCATCTTTACCTAAAACATTTAGGTCTGTCTCTTCTTCCTGGTCCTCCCTAGAGTCTTGGCTACCAGTCCCAACAAATTTGGCCCAAAATTCTTCCATCTTGTCCAATGTGGTTATATTGTATCTCCTAGATTGGTATGAAAAGAAAATTCCCTCTGGGACCAACCATCTAAATTGTATGGACTGTTTTGTTAGCCAGGCTGCAATCTTCCTATAACCAAAACGTTTCTGCTTTATGGACCAGGGTATGTCTTTAAGAACTTTGATACTCTTGTCTTCCCATTTCAGGCCTTTTTCTCTAGCCACTCTCAATACTCTCTCACATATCGAGGTTCGCGTGAATCTAACTTGTATTTCTCTTGGTAGATTAAATCTTCTAGTATTCGCTGATGCCACTCTTCTAGTCCATTCGATACCGGCCTTTCCATCTTCTAACACTTCATCTTCATCTAATGTCAACAATTTCATAATCTTATTTTCTGTATTCTCTCCCTTTTCCTCTGGAATATTTTGAAACCTTAAAACATAAGCCACCTTGTCCATCTCTAGTCTTGCAACTCTATCTTCTAGCTCAATCACATTAGCCTTATTTTCTCTAGCACTAGCTGATGTAGCTTCTTCTTGGTCTTCAAGTTTCCCAATCTTTACTGAGAGCTCATGTACCTGTTGTGTGTTAGCTAACAATTGTCTTTGAAATTCTCCCAGTTGTTCATTTGTTTGCTTAATTTCCCCCATTAATTCGGTCTTCACTCCTTCCAAAGCTTCTTGATTTTGTTTAAAACCCGCTAACATTATATTTTGCAGTTTGTCAATGGCATCTTGACTAACTGGTGAGGGAGCAGGTTTACTCCCCTCTGGTGGGGTAGCCTGACCAATTTTCTTAATTTTAGCCTCCATATTAAACAAATAATAATTACTTACTTCTAGAAATTGCGTAAATTACTAATAACAAGGTTCTGTGTCCAAGGGTTTCTATAACAACGTTATTTACTACAGTTTATCCTCCAAAATTGAATTCACCTCTTGTCTAGCACCACTAAATCAATTACCTTAACCCTATAATTAATTATTCCAAATCAATTTTCCAATCAATTAATCACATAATAAATACAATTCATTACTCTTTAGCCCTATTAAGTTACAGTTTTTAAGTCATGAGAATATCACAACACTGTATAACTTAAAACTCAGTCCCCTTTTCTTCTTCCTTCTGTTCTTCTTCTTTATTCTTCTTTCTTCTGTTTGACTTCCAATTCTGACTTGTGTCCAATAGTAATCCATACTGTTCAGTAAAATCTCATTGTTCTTATTTCCACTCAATCTCAGTACTCAACCACTCTTCAAGGGAGAGGCGGCCGCAACACAAAAGTATCGCTAAAAACCACCCCTTCCTTCTTGAAAATCTTCTACTCCTTCTATCTTCTCGCTTCACTCTTCACCTTCTAGTTGACATCAACCACTTTTAATTACTTTTCTCATCCTTACTGTTTTTCCGAGCCAACAAACGTTACTGAAAAAAGCCTCTCAACTTCCACGTCTTCACTTCTATTCTATGTCCACACTATCCTTTATTTCTTCTTTAAACACCGTATCTCTCTTCACAGACCTTCTCCGACTTGCTATTCCCAGCTTAAACTTTCTTGCTCACTGTCCATTCCGACCCATCACCGCCACCAGCACCATTTCTATATTGCTTTTTTCTCTACCTCCTCACCCTTCAGAACGCCGTTAGAGTTGCAGCCGTCACCTCCTCCGTCTCCACACCTCCGACTTTCCAGCAGGTCTGTTTCCACTCGTTTTCCTTCCTTATTTCAAAATGAAACAGACCCTTCCTTCCCCTCGACAGCCAGCCCAATCACAGTCTCTCTCAGCAGCTCGTTTCTCACCTCACTTCAGTTGCTTCAAAATGAAAGTACTCTCCGCCGCCGTCGCCATTCTCTCCATCACCACCACTTCCACTTTTTTTACATATCACGTTCTCTTCTGCTTTCTTTATTCCTTTTCATCCACCACGTCCACCACGTCCAGGTACAGGAACAGGCAACAAATACGAAGTTGAGGATTTGCTTTGCCCCTTCTCCAGTGGCCTAGTTAAAACACCGAAGCGTTAGCTAGCTTCAGACAGGGGAAAGGCAGGAATCAGAAGAGAAAGCCTCCACCTCCCCTCCAGTCTCCCAAGCCGGCTCCCCAGACTGCAAAGTGTCCCCTGACACTTCCTTAAGAGGTATCCTCTCAAGGAGGACCCCCTCTGGAACTAGCTAAACAGAACGCTCACCAGAGCTCAGTGAACACGCTCTGCCTTACCACGCCATCATACCGGGAAAATTCAATTGGGAAGCCATCCCTTCCAACAGCCTTATTATTTTTAATTTTAGCGATGGCCAAATTCAATTCATACAAAGAAATCGGTTTGTCTAAAAAAGAAGAGTGCTCCTGTGTTAAAACAGCATTGAAATTAATAGATTTTAAATAGTCAGAAATTAAGTTCACATTTGGATTAGATGTTGTGTATAAGTTTTTATAGAATTGAAAAAAGGAAGCAGCAATATCTTTTGAGTTAGTCATCACCTGACCAGCAGGTGATTTAATGGGAGGGACGATGGCTCAGTGATAGAGCATTTGCTTGGTAAGCAGAAGGTCCCAGGTTCAATCCCTGGCATCTCCAACTATAAAAGGGTCCAGGCAAATAGGTGCGAAAAACCTCAGCATGAGACCCTGGAGAGCCTCTGCCAGTCTGATTAGACAATACTGACTTTGATGGACTGAGGGTCTGATTCAGTATAAGGCAGCTTCATGTGTTCAAGGGTATGTGTTCAATGGCATGGATTAAAGAATTAGCTTTTTGGCGAGAGGCTCTATGCTTCAATAACTTAAGTGAATTTGATGACCTAGTTACATATTTTTGACGTAAAAACATCATATCTTTTTGAACCTGGAAGACTTCCAATAGCTCTAATTTTTTCCATTCTTGAGTTAGTTTCCTAAGAGTTTTTTTGCCACCGTATTTCATATGCCTTTTCTCCAAAGCTGATATTTTTGTTTGTAAATCAAGTATGTTCTTTTGTCTCTCTTTTTTACATTTGGCAGCTATAGAAATTAATTTACCTCTTATCGCTGCTTTGAAAGCATCCCAGACATAGTCTTGGGAAACGCCACAATTGGCGTTATAAGAAAAGTACTCCTTAATGTGCTGGTCTATCTCATCTGAAATGACAGAGTTTGTTAGTAGCAATTTATTTAATGTCCATCTAGGACCTTTTTCATCAGAGTTATGCAGAAATAAATCACAGGAAACCACAGCATGGTCCGTTATCTTTATAGAACCAATCTTTGCATTAGAAAATTTGCCCACTAGATTTTTTGAAGTGATTAGAAAATCAATTCTGGAGAATACTTCATGTACAGAAGAAAAACAGGTGTACTTTATGGAACCAGGATTTAAGGTACGCCAAATATCTATCATATTGTAAGTGTCTAGAACATTTAGTAGAGCGGTTGGTTTCAAAATAGAGCGAGTTGATTTCTCTTGCTTGTGTTTTGTCATAGACCGGGTCAGCAATGATATTGAAATCATCTCCAACAATGACTTCCCCTTTTTGACAAGAGTTTAATTCATCTAAAGTGGCTTTAATAAAATAGATTTGGGATTTATTAGGCACATAAATTGATGCAAGTGTAACTTGGGTATCATTTAACATACCTTGAACAAAAATGTATCTCCCACAAGGATCTACCTTTGTTGATTGGCATTGGAATGGTGTATTCTTTGATATGAGAATCGCAACTCCCCTTGATTTAGACGTGCCTAAGGCCTAGAATGATTGGGTGAACCATGAGGTTTTCAAAAGTTGTTTGGCTCTGGACTTTTGATGGGTTTCCTGCAGAAAAACAATGTTAGCTCTTTCTTTATATAATAAATTAGTTATACGCCTGCGCTTAATTTGATTGTTAAGACCTTTGCAATTCCAAGTTATAAACTTATACTGCTGAGACATTGGCTTAGAATCCTGAAAACAAGTTTGAACCAAGACAAATCAAATAAAACAAATAAATACAATAAGTACAAAATACACTAAAAGTGAATACAGAACAAAAAGTAGAGACCAACCTCTACCACTTAAGCCCCAATGAGGGCAAAGGTTTCAACACTTTCAAAATTACTAACTTAAAGGGAGGCGACAAGTTATTCTCCCTAATTTGAAACCTTCCTATACCTCCAGGGAGGCTCTAACCACCTGAATGAGAACAAACTTAACAAAACACCCCTTTCTCCCCTTCCTTTCTGTAATATACAGCAGACTATAAAGATACCACCTCCTCTGTTACAAATGAAGAACTCATTTCACAAGGTATCAATTGAAATGACCTTAGGGTCCACTCCAAAGTAAAACTGGTCTTGGCAAATATATAGATGTCTATAGTGTATAAAGTCATATAAAAATTCAACAAACAGCATTGAGCACCTTCATATATAAAAGTTTGCTGTAACTAGATTTGTCTTATACTTAATACAACTAAATTACAAGTCCAATGTTAACTCAGTGGCTATAAAAATTAACTAGTTTAACCTTATATACTATTTTAGTGCTATAACAATTATAAAGTATTCTGAGAACTATTACCACCCGCCCTTAACAATCATTTAAAGAATAAGCATATATTTCAGCATTAACTAACCAAGTAATTTCAACCTTTTGTAAACAGTTTATCATTAAGCATATAACCACCAAGTAGTAATTAAGCCTATCTTACCAAAATTTATAATAAATAACAATTGATTAAAGGTACTAGACTTTCATCCAAAACTACTAAATTAATGGAGATAGTAGTGATAACCTGAAGAGACAAAAGTAGCATAAATGTCTCCATGTACACATTTTGTAGAGTGAGTTAGAATTTTATGCCTAAGAATTCATTGTGTTTTATATAATCCTAATAATCGAAATAATAAAATTCATAAAAACAATTTCAACTCAATTCTTAGCCATCTATACTATAAGTGCTGTGTTCCCTATTGACCTTAAGAAAAAATCATTAATAAGCAATCAATTTTAAAATAATAGATATTATTGCATTAATATTTAATCAACTGGATTTCATTAAAATATAGACTCACTGTATCAACATAGCTTAGTATAATAGTTCATATAACAATTAGTATCATCATATAAGTATTAAAATCATAATAAAATTTCATTAATTAAATATATTAATAGTATTAGTATTAACAAGGTAAACCATGTAGTTAGAATGATAAGAGTTAGCAAGGTTAGATAAAATTATAAGTAGGAAAATTCATCAATGATTATAAAATCAGAATAAGTGCTGTATCATTCTTTAACTGTTATCACTCTATAAAACTTATTATTTGTTTTATCCTATAAAAGAACTTGAATAGTGAATGCATAAACTCCGTTGTTAGTGCTTTGGTAACTTAGCAGACTCATATACATGCGTTCAAACAGTGATGCTGAACTATTGAATTATAAAGCTGAGAGTTCAGGTAGCTTCAGGCATGCATGGTACCTCTGCTATGGGAGTATCAGCACTCAGTTCGTCTTCTCTTCTTGATAGACTTATGTTCAAATTTTGAAGAAGCAATTTCCTTGTAGTGGTGTTCGAAGCTTTAAACAGTGTGCCTCCTTTGTACACATGGATGTCTGAGACAGGGCTCCAATGAAACTTTATATTAGCATGGTACAATTTTGAAGCAAAAAACTTTAAGCTCTTCCGTTTCTCTAATGCCTTTGCTGGCAGGGTCTAGCAGAACAATTACTTTCTGACCTTCAAACATAAAATAGCCTTGCAGACGGGCTTCTCCCAGTATTTTTTCCCTTGTCTTGGGGTAGAGAAACTGCATCAATATATCCCGCGTTTTTTCTTTGCGTGCCATTGCTAACGGCCCCAATCTTAGTGCTTTAGTAATGGCTGGAGACGCACCACCTTCCTGCTTAAAGATCCGAACTAACCATTGCAATAAGAAAGTAGCAAGATCCATATTCTCCTCTGCGTCCTCTCTGATCCTTCGAAATTTTAAATTCAGGGCTCTCCAGCGATTTTCCAATGTTATTATTCAAGTGTTGAGTAAAGATTCTTTTGCCTTTAAATGCTTTACTTCTGCTTGCAAAGATAAAGGTATTTCAGCAGAACGTTCCGCCATTTTCGATGTGATTTCTAGGTCACTAGCCACTTCATCAATACGTTTATTAACAGGTGCCAATAAGCCCGCCACCATTTTTGCAAAATAAGTATGAATGTCCTCCCGCAACATATTCAGATCTCTTCTACAAATTGGGGCATCTTCCCCATCCTCATATGGGGTATCGGTAGGGTTGCCAAGTCCAATTCAAGAAATATCTGGGGACTTTGGGGGTGGAGCCAGGAGACTTTGGGGGTGGAGCCAGGAGACATTAGGGGTGGAGCCAAGATCAAGGCTGTGACAAGCATAATTAAACACCTGGGGATTGGCAACCCAATCAGCAGTAGCACCTCCACGCTCAGGTGTACCGGCTTGGGGCGGGCCGTTGGGGACCCTGAACTCTTCCTACGTGCTTTTTTCACGCGTCGCCCTCAAGGGCACGGGAGAAGCGCAGCAACATGCACAATCCCCGTTCACCCTCTGGCATTCCCACGCCTCCCTCTCTCTCTCCCCTTTTGCAACTGGGGGGCGAGATCCAGCCCCACTGCCCCTTCCCTACTGGATGGGGGGGGGTCTCTCTTACCTGCCGTCTCCTCCCAGCTCGCTCGCCTTCGCCCCCGCCCCGCATCAGCCGCCCCGCCGCCTGCAGCCATTTTCCGCTTCTCCCTCAGCTGTTCCCCATGTGGGAACGAAGACGACTCACAGAAGCCCGGGTCCTGCTGCGGGGCATGGCGGGAAGCATAGCTCCCCGTCCGGAGCTCAGCCCCACAAGCCAATGGGAGGCGAGCGGCCCAGAGAACTACAAGCCTGGAAAGCTGCCGTGCTAGGCATGCTGGGAGTTGTAGTTCTTTCTAAAGCTGGGGAGAGGAATCGCAGAGCGGGGAAGGGAAGGGAAGGTAAGGAAGCGGAAAGGCTCAAGGCTGTTCCAAAAGGGGCGCCAGGCGGGGGTGGGTTGTTCTTCGCAAGGCCTCCCTGGCACTTTTTTTTTTTGCCATTGCGATTTGCAAAAGGCCGCCCTGCCTCCAAATGCCCCAAGAGCGAGTGGCACCAAAATGGCGCCATTTCCCCCCCGGTTCCGAATTTTGGGAGGGCGGGGGAGGAGGCTTCTATATCGGGGGGCCCCCGCCAGGGCGGGGGAGTTGGGACCCCTAGGTATCGGTAACGTTTTGCCCAGGCGCCATTTTAGGATCCGCAGAGGGAGAACAGCCCATTTGAATAGGGGGAGATCCTGGTATGAAAAAAATCTCTTACCAATTGAGAAGCTTCTACTGTAGGTTCCCCCCTGTTTTTGATCTTGGCTTTAGCTTTGGCCTTAGATTTGAGAGGTTTTCCCATCTGCAAAACAATTTTGAGTCCACATTGTAGCCGAAGCGTCTAGATTTAGAAGGGGAAGAGTTGGAGCTTCACTTAAACGTGTCTGCCATTGCTCAGCAATGCTCCCCCCCCCCTTTCTGCCTCTTTTCTATCCGATCAGGGTCCATAAGGCAGCAAACATTTAAAAATATAAATATTTCTCCATACGCACCCCATATGCCTTTCCCTTATGCACCCCAGAGAACACTACGTTCAGGGGCTCAAAATCTCCTTAAGATCCCTGGCCCAAAAGAAGCTCGATTGACCAGCACTAGAGGCAGAGCATTCTCAGTAATAGCGCCCACTTTGTGGATGCCCTCCCCAAAAACATCAGGGCCCTGTGGGACCTGCCACAATTCTGCAGGGCCTGTAAGACTGAACTATTCAAGCTCACCTTTAATGGTTAGGGGGAGGTGGCTATTACCTTCAGCACTGACAATCTCACTGAACTAATATAACGGAAATCAGAAGCTTGCTATCTTAGATTTTTAATATGTATGGAAATGTTTTATGTACTTAATTTTAATATGTTTGTAAATTGCTAATGTTTTTAAACTGTTGATAGCCACCCTGAGTCTGTCGGGGGAGGGCGGGATATAAATCTGATAAATAAATAAAAATATTTGAGCAATTAAAAATACATTTAAAATTATATAGTAATTCAGCTGAAAACACATACATAAACAACACCAGAAGGTTAGCCAATAACTGTTACTGGGGGCATGCCAAGCAAAACAAAACAGGAAGTCTTCATCTTCTGGTGAAAGACACCAATAGAGGGAGATAGACAAATCTCCCTGGAGAGGGACAGTATGAAACCATTTCATAAATACCTTACAAACTGTGGTTCAGATTAATTGGTTAGCAAAAACATCTGCACAGGCATAAAACTAACCAAAGTTCTCTCCAAACTAGCAAGGAAGAGGAAATAACCATTGAGAGGGCAGAAAGCCACCGGGCTCTCCTAATTCCCAAACCACAGAGAGTCAATTAAACAATGTTGCATGCATACTGGTCAGTCTGAACAAATAGAAGCTTAACATCTGCACTACAGCATTTTGTAAAGAACTTTGTCCTGGTTGCTCTAACAGACGACCTCTGAATGCAGCTGGATCGGGGTGGGTCGGCACTGCTGTTACTATTAGATCTCACAGCAGCGTTTGACACAGTTAGGAATCCTGAGATGCAGGCACACTTGCAAAGGCACTATGTCTGATTAAGAGAAGGTGACACTGTTCAGTTACTTATTTACAAGAATCAAAATGAATGATACAGATAAAAAGATATAAGAAAACAAAATGTTACTGGTGTACAACTGGCCATGTCCAGCTAGCCCGATAGAGCAACGAGGGACTTGGGATGAGGATGTGCAGGTTCTTCAAAAGATGCTTCTATTCTATTGGGTCCAAGTGAGCATTATGTTGCAGATGCCCATCCTGATGCACACTCACATCAGTTTTCACTACACCCATGGACTTGTTGGACTGCAGTATATGCATATGATCATATACAAAGCCGTATGGATCCATCCAAATTTGAAATATTCTTGTTGATTGTCACTTTACTTAAAAGGAAGCAGCAGTGGCGTCTGCCCCACTTCTTCCAATATTAAGATAAGTTTATTACTGACTTCAGGGGGAATCAGATCAGCTTCTGTGTTGCAAAACATAGAGCATTAAGGCAATCCTTATGTAGAAGTAATTAGATGAGTACATGCAGCATTTTCCCTTCCCTGTGGGACATATATACACCACCTTGACTGGAAATGGATGACATATTTAATCTGATTGAATTGTTAAATGGGACTGGAAGACAATGAACATTAGCTTCTTGGTATGTTTGGTAAATCCTAATAATTAAAACTGCATGTGCAACGATGATTAAGGCTATTCTAAATATCAAAAGGGAGAGCGACGCACCCTTGATGTGTCATGGCACTACAATAATGAAAAGCATTTAGTTAATGGAGGATCTGTGTCACAACAGTGAGCATACAGAACCTGCAGGTGGAAAAAATACAAACACATTTCCCAGCAGAATCTCATATCACAAGTCATTAGGAAAATCTGCAATAACTGATGAGATAGGCACAAAATGGATTTCTGTATTGCTGCACTGAATCATGGCTCCCAGCAATTAATGCTTTTTGTCATGTTAAGCAGATAAATAATGCTATCTGACATTACAGTATTTCACATTACAGTAAAATTTTGTAGCATTTGCTTATAATTGGACTTGAAATATGTTACCTAGGAAAAAAAATGTGTATCTCTGGAACAGTCAAAGCCCATTAGAAACCTTCAGCTTGAGAAATCACAATGTTAACAGTTATATCCCCTAGCAAAGGTTTGCTTTCCTTAAATAGTGTTAAATTTAAACCCAGGAGCCCTAGTCTCTTTTAGAGTTACTCTTCCTCAGTGCATTGAGATTGAAAGGATAATTTAGTGCACATAGTCGCTCAGCATTAGCAAAGTTGCCGAAAGCAGCCAGGAGGAGCAAGACAAACTGCATGCATATGTAGGGTTCTATGAATAACATGTTACTATTGTCCAACAGAAGCAGATACTAAGAAGTATCGATTACCCCAATATTTTACTATTAGTATAAGTTGGATGTTTCATTTACTCACTTTATCAACATGTTAACAGTCACTTCACATGACTTGTCAACTTTAGATAATTCCACAGACCTGTATCAACTATGATACTTTACTTAAGAGAATAGAGTCTAGGTCTCATTTGAACTGCTACCAACTTCTATACTTTTGGCCAAGATCCAAAAAGACATCTGTGCTTACAAAATGCCTTTTTTGTGTGTATGGAGGTGGGGAGATAGCTATACTGGTTTTCCTTTCCAATGGCAACTAGGGGTATGTGTTCAATTAAATCTGTTGGGTTTTGGCAACTTCACTTCCTGGAGTCATGAGTTGTTTGTTTATGAATGCTGATGCTTAGCTGTTCTGGTGGTAGGGCCAATGAGCAAGTCTGCAAGTACTTCCCGCCAGAAGCTAGGCGCCAATATGCATATTAACCTGTGTTGGTAAACTCTAATTAGGTAATCAATACATTGGGGATGGCCTAAGGAGAAAGCATTGGGTTACAGGTTTTACAATCCTTTGTTCGAGCCCTGGATCACACACCAGTTGCTGTTTAGACCTCAGAGAGTCAACATGTAGTTAGAGAAGACAGATGGGATGTTAAATCCTTTTCTTGTTTTGTAGGACTCCAAGTTACCCTTTCCTCACTAGATAAATAAAGATTACTTTGTTAAAGCTAAATGTGTGTTGCTGACTATTTTGTGCTCTAATCTGCATTACTTTGCTAAGGAAATCCTAACAAAATCTAAATTGAAAAAAATAGCCAAAAAAATACTTTATTGGGATTTTTCTGATATTCTTTCAGATGGATAGAGATCTGAAAAGGCTGGTTCCCAAAAAATATTCTGGATTTTTAAGCGCTGCTGGATAGCTGAAGTTAAGGGGCTTGGAGAAGGTGTTTAAAGGGATTGTAGTCCCTTCATACACCTTTGGTGTATGCTTGCATGACTTGGAAAAGGCATTTAAAGGGACCATAATTCCTTTAAGCACCTTTCCCCCCTCCACTAGTTTCAATGGAGGACGGGAGCACTTTCTTTGGGGCCCATAGAATTGGACCCCATGGTGCAATCTTTTTGAAACTTGGGGCAGGGGGTTGAACAGAGGCACTAGCAGCTATGCAGCAAATTTGGTTCCTCTACCTCAAACAGCATCCCCAGAGCTCCAGATACCCCCAGATTAATTCTCTATTATACCCTATGGGGACCATTGACTATAATGGCCCCATAGGGTATAATGGAGCAAAAAAAATCAGGAATCCTGAATATTTACTGGATCAAAATACCATACCAGTATTGGGATTGGGGAATATCAAGAAATACTTATATTTTTGAGGTGCAATATGTTCAAACTCCCCAAAATTCATTCTTTTTCTTTCTTTCTTTCTTTCTTTCTTTCTTTCTTTCTTTCTTTCTTTCTTTCTTTCTTTCTTTCTTTCTTTCTCTCTTTCTTTCTTTCTTTCTTTCTTTCTTTCTTTCTTTCTTTCTTTCTTTCTTTCTTTCTCTCTTTCTTTCTGCATAGCCCTAGTGGTAACCTGTCTAGCCTTATGGAATGTTACCATACAGAGCTTTCCAGTTTTCAAAGGAAGCATTTTGGGGATCATGACCAACTGTGATGGGAAAGTGATGAAAATATATCCTGACTGCATCATCCTCCAGCCTGACATATAAATGATAAAACACTTGACACTTTGCACTATGCATTATTACACAACATTGGTTCCTTCCTTCACTTTGAATTGATTTCCTTGGACCAGATTAGGAAGGTAATTCTTATCAATTTGGCACTAATTAATATAACTCAATTCTATGTGTTTGGGTTCTTTTCCAAACACTCTCTGTGGAAATGTTATTACCAGGCTTCTGTTGAATTTTTTTAGATACACAATTGAACTACCATTTAGAATATGTGTACCTGTCTTGGGCAGAAGGTGATTTCAAATGAGGCCTCCTAAGCATATCTCTGCCTAAAATCACGTTAAAAGCAAGATCTCAAATAGGTATTTTTGAACATATTTCTATCTATTAATTCAAATATTATAAAGATTATACTAAATTCAATAATGAATTTTTCCTCCCCCTTTTTTCTTCAGCACAATTCCAACTTAGTCCTATATTAATTACTGTAATATTTTTGCAGTGTCTGGAGCCATTGTGTAATTATTATGACCACTGAAGATGGCCATAAGGCCAAAACATGTTTTGTCAGTGGACTGCTCTGGAGTTCCTAGAGAATGGTTTGAAATCGAATTGTGCTATTTGTTAAAACTAAGCAGGTAACAACCTGGTTAGAACCCGGATGAGATTGTTAGGTTGGTTTCACTGTGAAATTGACATGATTCCATCTCATTGTCAAAAAAACCCTCTTGAGTTTGGTCCATCTTTGGGCTATCAGACAGCCACCCTTGAAGTGGCAGGATCCCAGCAGCAGCCCGTGATTGCCCATTCACACTGCTAGCATGGCTTAACCACAGACCCACCACAGAAAGGGTTGTTTTTTTTTAAAATCCCCTGTGTGTGCACTCAAGCAGAGATGCATACAAACGCTCCTCGGAGAGGGGTTAGGAAAAAAAACCCTCATACCAGAAACGGCTTGGCACAATCACACAGCTCTTCCACTTATGAGTTGTGCCTGTGTGTTCAGACAGCTGCTAATTATGTGACCTAGATGAGATTCAGGGGAAACTACCAGGAAAATCCAGATGTTTTAATCCAGATAGGAGGCATCTGGAGACAGAGTGAGAATGGGTGTGGCTTGGAGGGCAGATGTGCTTGTGTGATCATGCGCATTTAATCTGAATGGGAGATGGGAGTAGATCAGGCCAAATCTCTTGTTTGAAACCACCCCTAGACTCTGAGAATCAATTTATACATTACAGTTTTGTTTTACTCCCTGTGTACATACATTGTGAAGGGGAGATCCATGTGTACAAGCATGCAGTAGGCATGCACAAGGCAATCAAGTGATCCTGGCATGGATCCAAAATTTGTGGTTGAGTTTAGTATCTTAGCCAATTATGGTTTCTACCACCCTGTGAGGATCAGTATTCTTGCTTCCTACACATGATGGGTATGGAGTTTTACAGGAGGGAGCAGCAGATGGCAGGTAAATTTGTTCTCTTTTCCTCCGTTGCATGACAACAGGCAGAACAACACTCTTTTAAAAGATGTGCTATTTACCTCCCTAGGTATCACTGGCTTTTAAAATAGCTTATTACTTTTATAGTACTTTACAGAAGATAGTCAAGAATGAGGCATATGGCTTTGCTGACAGCTGTCGCACCACAAAATTGCAGGCTGTGCCCAACGCTATGTAGGCACGTGACCTGCACAGACCATTGATGTCCTGTGAGCACAGGCCAGCTCTGAAAGCCCTTGCAAGATGGTGCTGGCTAGTCAGCAACCATGAACCTGTACTGTGTTGACCTTACTACCTCTTGGCTCCAAGGCCACTACACAATGCACACCAGTAAAGAAGTGGAGCCCTTGTCCCCTTGAATTGCCATTCCACAATGGCATCCATTTATTTTGTCACATATCACTGGCTACCCTCATTGGTGGACTGTGCTAGAAACTTTCCTTATCAGCACTGAAGTTTTAGCTCTCACTGGTGATCTTGCAATGTGGCTCTCCAACAAAGATAAACAATGTATTTTCTCTAGTATGAGAAACATGAGCCCTATGTGACCATTGGGTAGGGCAACAGGACTTCTAGACTATTACTTCCTGTTTTTGAACAGGAACAAATACCATGACACTCTAGGAATTTCAATCTCTATGTGACACCGAAGCATTGATAGATGCCATTCTCCCAAAGCTGCTCGACTGGGAGGGCAGGGATAGGGAGCAAGGGCAGGGGACATTTACCTGGTAAATGGAACTGGTAAACGGAACCCCTAGCTTTACAGTTTACAATTATAAGCAGCAAAACAGAGTGTAGCCTTGTGGCAAATACAACTGCAGTGAATGATCTTAATTAGGTCTGAGCTACTCAGTGAAAAAAACAAGACATAAAAACACATAACTGATTTGGTTTCTGATGCTGTACTATTGTAAGGAACTAGAAGCACAATTTTCAACAACAGCACCAAAGAAATCAGATGTGTTTCTTCAGCAAATAAAATACCTAGGATTCAACAAAAATTCTCTAAAAAGTGTCACAATTACAACTTTAAGATCTTCCAAGTATCCAAAAGATAGTTACATGTTTATTGTTCATACCTTCAAGTCAATACAGGTAAAAATACATTTGTACATGTAACAGCTCATAGGTATTATGAAATGCAGCAAAGCTTAAATGCGTGTACTAGCTGAAGATCTTCTTAAAGTGGCAATGCGTCTTTCTCTTTTTGCACACATGCACACACACACACACACAGAACAGGAACAAACAGAAGTTTATGCCACACACAGCCTCTCCTTGTGAAACAGAAGAAAGTGCAAAGGCTCTTAAGTCTCCAATAAATGGTAGAGCTTGGAAATGTGTTAAGCTTTTCTTTCCAGTGTGGAATTACCATTATCCACATGGAACAAACAATTCAGAAAAATCTCATTGCTTTACCAAAATGTGTGACAAATATAGAAACTAGCAGCTCTGCTCTGGATATGCATTTGAGCAGAAATGTGTCACAGAGGCTGGTGACACTGTTACATGAATGCTTCTGAAAAATGTGTTGGTTCTCAATGAAAACAACTCCTCTGCATGAAGGCAGACAGAGAACACATAGAGCTCCCCTACTACAAGAGCTTCTTCATTTACTGCAGTGGAAAGAGAAGTTCCACATATATAAGGAACCATGCATACAAAGTGGAAGTGAATGGCTATCACACATTACACAAGAACGTAGATCCCAAAATCTGTCAGCGAAAGGCACTGAGGGTTGTGAGTCCTTCCTAGACTCCCATTTTGCAAGCAGTCCCAAACTTGGAAGTATTGATTCCTGAGGTTATTGGACCCACAAAACAGACTGGAAGACTGCAGGGATGGGGGTAGGGGCTGGGGAAATCACAGTCCTGTATCTTGTGGCAGCAGAGCTGCTGCTTGTGGAGAAAACAGAACAAGGTGTTTTATCTCCACACCCTCAAAGCAGTTTTCCCTTTCCTGTGTGGATGTTAGTCTATGTGGGTCTCAAAACACATGAAATCAACTTTTCCAGGTCAGATGGAACTACCGGGGGAGGACAGTGTGGGAAGGATCCCTGATCTTCCTAATAATAGGTTACAAAATCCAATCCAAGCTGTGTGCAGGAGCAGGGTTAATGTAATTTGTTCTAAGAATCCTTCCATCCACAGATTAACTTCTTTTAAATTGAAGGATAGTTGGCTTCAGATGTTAGCATATTTTACCAATTAGCAGATTTAAATTTGACTATAGTGTAAACGGACCCTTAGTGAAAAATAGCTGTCCCAAACTACACGTTAAGTATTCAAAAGACTGTTTACTAATCCCCCACCCCAAGCTATTCTTCACATCATTCAGCACCACTAACCCCATTATCAATGGGGGGGGGGATAATTTCAAAAAAAGCTATTTCTCTTTGTACTTGCAAAGATGTGATGGTTATATACTTTCCTTTTTTCCCACAGACCTCGTTAAATATGCATTTTCCCCTTTCTTTCAAAACTGCGGACTTTATCATTGTTTTATTTTCACAAATACAGAAATAAAATAAAGATGTCTAACCCCATCCCCCAGCTGTCAGTGAGTCCTATGATGTCATCTGTCTAAAGGGGAATGGGTGTTACTGCATTAACTATTTTTCAGCTGATGAGGGACACCACAAGTGCAGCAGTGGGCATTCATTCAGGTCCTGGCTCCAGAAGGAGGAGGAGGAGTTGGTTTTATACCCCACCCTTCACTACACAAAGGAGTCTCAAAGAGGCTTACACTCTTCTCCTCACAACAGACGCTCTGTGAGGTAGGTGGGGCTGAGAGAGCTCTGACTGACCCATGGTCACCAAGCTGGTTTGGGAATAAAAGGCAGGTGTACACAATCAGTAACTCATTTGTTGCTGGACTCTACTTCAAACTTTAGATGAGAATCAAATGTTTAAATGCACAAGAAAAAAATCCTTGAACACAAAAAATCCAGCACATTAGGGAAAAATCCTAAACTTGAAATGTCAGTTTTCAGTGTGCAAGGAGGCTATTTACATGAGGGGACATTCAAAGTATACAACTTAAAGTGGAAGCGGCACAACCCTTAAATACACATATTATGTGCGTCTGGAGATCCCATGTTTGCCTCCAAGTCTCTCTCATTTCGGTGAGAATTCTAAGAGCATTTATTTCGAGTTGAAGTATGAATATAGCAGAAACTGTACTTTGGGAACTGCTTTCACCACATTATCGACATAGACATGAAATTAAAAAAAAAAAGTGGCAGCAATTACTAACAGAACTGCTTTTGGGGGGGAATACTTGGGAAAAAATCAGGTAACATACACAACCAGTTACTTTGGAAATGTACAGAAAACCAGCCCTAAGGCTTTGCTCTATTTGCTTTCCAAAGAATATCATAGCTCATCATGGTTTTTTGTGAGATCTTCACCATAATTTGTAGCTTGGCTTCCAACAAACATGTTCCAGTTGTCTAGGATCTCTTCTTTGGTTAACATTTGATCCTGGAAAGTTGGAAAAAAGCAAAACCTTTATAAGAGACATAAAATATCAACCAGCCATTAAAGGCTTTGGTGCTGTGCCTAAAAACAAAAGTTTTCCACTACAATGTACATTCTAATCTCTGAATAAATATAAATAAATACTCAAATCATTTAGGTTTAAAATGTATACCTTTCTGAATACGCTGTTTATTTTTGTTTTCTAAATTCATCAACATCCCTGTATTAACAAGTTATAAATTTCCATTCAGTGTCTATCACGATTGGAAAGTATTAAAGCTGAACTACTGGCAGTCTGACATTATGCAAAAAAAGAAACAATGAGACTAATAATATAATCCATGAAACCTGCAAGGGAACTATGTACCTTGTCAACATCTGATTCATAGACTAAGTGCCTGGCTTCAGCTTGAGCATGATCATAGTCTTGTGGAAGGATCCAGTGCTGAATTTCTTCTTTATCCATCTTCCCATCCTTGTTTAGATCACGAAAATCCGCAAATTGTTCACGCTCAGTTATTACCCAGTCAGGTTCTGGACCACCATCTTCATGTGCAAACATATCAGCTAGAAGCAGAAAACTGGAAATTTTACCTGCTGTCTTGGATACGGTACAGGTTCATAGCTGTTTTAAAGGATTTTTAATGTTGATTTGCCTTCTACTATTTATTGTATTTGTCTTTCTGTTGTAAACTGTCCTGAGCCCTGCTTCAGGGAAGGGCACCTAAAAACTGAATCTAATCTTCGGCAGGCTTCTCCTGGCCCTTTAGGCTACACTAGGCCTCATATTGAGACACCCTTGAAGAGCATTGTGGCCTGAGAGAGAGCCAGCTGTCCTCCATTCGGGCTATTCTATTCTATTCGGACTGTTCAGTATTCTATCTACACCATGATTAATACAACCCAGGGTAGCTTCTTACCTAGGATCTGCAACCCTGATTTGATTACAGTAAATCTTGCAAGGCATGGTTGTTGTTAGGTACTGTTCTGAAAAGGTGGCAGAGTTTGGGAGGGAAAACTAGCCCAGAGGTGGTGGAAACTGGAAGGAAGGCGTAAATAGGCCTGGTTGGAAAGGGGAGTTGTTGTCTCTGGAAAGGTTGCAGACAGAGGAGTGCTTTCTGGAAAAGCTGCAACAGGAGGGCTCCCTCACCTTAATTAGGTGGTGAGTTTTTGGAATTACTAGCAAGGAATGTCCAGTTAGTTGCGTCAGGCTGTTTATTCCTTTGCACCAACCTTTACTGTTTTTTTTATTGACTATTGCACTGAAAGTCTTTTATTACCCACCTATTGTTTGAGCACTATAAATAAACTGTTGTTATTGTTAAGCTGCCTGGGTCCTCACATCTCCTTGGTCATGGTTAAAAGGTATCTGTTAATAAGGAAGACAGGGGTCGGATGGGTGCTCTGGGCCCCCAAGACAGACCCATGCCAGAGTGGTGGCAGCCAGTAGAAGGCCCTTCCTGGTCCCTTGCTGTGTGACATAAGAGAAGCCATGTTGGATCAGGCCAATGGCCCATCCAGTCCAACACTCTGTATCACACAGTGGCCAAAATTTTATATATATATATATATATATATATATATATACGCACACACACATACACACTGTGGCTAATAGCACTGATGGACCTCTGCTCCATATTTTTATTTAACCCCCTCTTGAAGCCAGCTATGCTTGTAGCCGCTACCACCTCCTGTGGCAGTGAATTCCACATGTTAATCACCCTTTGGGTGAAGAAGTACCTCCTTTTATCCGTTCTAACCCGACTGCTCAGCAATTTCATTGAATGCCCACGAGTTCTTGTATTGTGAGAAATGGAGAAAAGTACTTCTTTCTCTACCTTTTCCATCCCATGTATAATCTTGTAAACCTCTATCATGTCACCCCACAGTCAACGTTTCTCCAAGCTAAAGAGCCCCAAGCATTTTAACCTTTCTTCATAGGGAAAGTGTTCCAAACCTGTAATCATTCTAGTTGCCCTTTTCTGCACTTTCCCCAATGCTATAATATCCTTTTTGAAGTGTGGTGACCAGAATTCGAAATGATGTATTCCAAATGAGACCGCACCATCGATTTATACAGGGGCATTATGATACTGGCTGATTTGATTTCAATTCCCTTCCTAATAATACCCAGCATAGCGTTGGCCTTTTTTATTGCAATCGCACACTGTCTTGACATCTTCAGTGAGTTATCTACCATGACCCCAAGATCTCTCTCTTGGTCAGTCTCTGCCAGTTCACACCCCATCAACTTGTATTTGTAGCTGGGATTCTGGCCCCAATGTGCATTACTTTGCACTTAGCCACATTGAACCTCATCTGCCACGTTGACGCCCACTCACCCAGCCTCAACAGATCCCTTTGGAGTTCCTCACAATCCTCTCTGGTTCTTACCACCCTAAACAATTTAGTGTCATCCACAAACTTGGCCACTTCACTGCTTACTCTCAACTCCAAATCATTTATGAACAAGTTAAAGAGCATGGGACCCAGTACTGAGCCCTGCGGCACGCCACTGCTTACCGTCCTCCACTGTGAAGACTGCCCATTTATACTCACTCTCTGCTTCCTATTAATTAGTTTTTGATCCACAAGAGGACCTGTCCTTTTACTCCATGACTCTCAAGCTTACTAAGGAGCCTTTGATGAGGAACTTTATCAAAAGCTTTCTGGAAGTCAAGGTAAACAATATCTATCGGGTCTCCTTTGTCCACATGTTTGTTCACCCCCTCAAAAGAATGTAACAGATTAGTGAGACAAGATCTTCCCTTACAGAACCCATGCTGAGTCTTCATCAATGTGCCTACTCATTCTGTCCTTGATAATGGTTTCAACTTTCCCGGTATTGAAGTCAGACTGACTGGCCTGTAGTTACCAGGATCTCCTCTGGAACCCTTTTTAAAGATGGGGGTGACATTTACTACCTTCCAGTCCTCAGGAACACAGGCAGATTTCAATGAAAGATTACATATTTTTGTCAAAAGATCCACAAGTTCAACTGAGTTCTTTCTGAACTCTTGGATGTATGCCATCCGGACCTGGTGACTTATTAGTTTTTAATTCGTCCATCAGTTGTAGGACCTCCTCTCTTGTCACCTCAATCTGGCTCAGGTCTTTCAACACCCCTTCCAATAGAAGTGGTTCCGGAGCAGGCAAACACTTCTCATCTTCCACAGTGAAGACGGAGGCAAAAAATTCATTTAGCTTCTCAGCCATTTCCCTATCCTCCTTCAGTAATCCTTTGACCCCTTGGTCATCCAAGAGCCCCACTGCCTCCCTGGCTGGTTTCCTGCTTCTAATATATTTGAAGAAATTTTTATTCTTGGTCTTTACGTTTTTTGCAATATGCTCCTCATAGTCCCTTTTTGCCTGCCTGATCACAGTCTTGCATTTGATTTGCCATTGCCTGTGTTCCCTTTTATTAATTTCACTTGGGACTAGCTTTCCACCACTTAAAGGAGTCCTTCTTACCTTTTACAGCTTCCATTACTTTGTTTGTTAACCATGCAGGCCTTCTCTTATACCTGTTTGTACCTTTCCTAACTTGTGATATATATTTTATCTGTGCTTCTAGGATTGTAGTTCTAAATAGCCTCCAAGCTTCCCCAAGGGTTTTGACTGTATTTACCTTTCCTTTCAGTTTCCTCTTCACATGCCTCCACATCTCAGAGAATTTACCCTTTTTAAAGTTAAACGGGGTTGTGCTGATCTTTTGGGGCAACTCCCTATTTATACAAATAGTGAAATCAATAATGTTATGGTCACTGCTCCCAAGCGGTGCGATCACTTTTACATCTCTCACCAGGTCTTGGGCATTACTTAGGACCAAATCCAGGATCGCCCCACCCCTGGTAGGTTTTGATACAGGGGCATACCGGGAGAGGCAGATATGTGGGTCCCTGGCCGCTAAGGATCCTGAAGGTCAGAAGCAGCAGCTTGAACCAGATCCAGTACTCCACTGGAAGCCAGTGCAGTTCATGCAGCTCAGGTTGGATATGTGCCATCCAAGGGGTCCCTGTTAAGATCCACACAGCTGCATTCTGGATCAGTTGGAACTTCCAGGTCAGGCACAAGGGTAGGCCTGCATAGAGTTAAGTACTGTAGTCTATCCTGGAGGTAACCATTGTGTGGATTACTGTGGCTTGTTTGGAGTGAGACAGGTAGGGGACCAGTTGCCTCAGCTGGCACAGTTGTAGAAATGCCACTTGGCAACCTTCACAACCTGGGCTTCCATATAAATGAGAACTGAGACTTCTGTTCCCTCCTTTGCACCAGCCACATAGGCGCCCTAGTTCTGTCCCTCAGATCTTATGTTTGACACTCCTAGACTATATTATGCCTCATCACTGTGACATGAGAACATATGAGAGTCATGGTTCTGGTTCATTATCCAGGCAATGACAGTCCTGATATGGTGGAGAAGGATTCATTCCATATCCTCAAAGTAATGTGTCACGAGGATGCTCCAAGCAAAGGCCTGTATGTGTTAATGTTGATTTGCATGGTCTTCTGCATCTCCTTTCTTGATAGAGAATAACTGCGTAAAGCAACCAAGTGCAAAGGTCTTCATGCTGAGTATCTGCACTGCATATTATGTGCATAGTAGAAGAGAGAGGTGCATGCCCACTTTTCACAGTGATTGTGGGTGTGTGCATAAGTGTCAGAACCCTAATCTATCTGTACCCTTTATAAAAGTGTGACTACACGTCTCAAGGGTGAAAAACATCTCATTTACTATTCTATCCAGCTCTTATATATGTTGTAGACAACTTGCTTGGATCTCTTCTTTGGCTTATATTCCTAAAGCTGTATTTGCTATGACATTGATGTAGCATTTTGATAAGAGTCTATGTTGTTTCATCACCTTTGCTATCTATTTCATCTGACAGAGAAACATTTTGATAAAATGTAAAGGAGACTAGTAAAGGAGAACTTTGGCCCTGAATGCCTCTCACTAGTGAGTTTCTTCTAAGACTGTAGAAGACAGAGAGTCACAGCTCTTTCAAGATCCCCTCTTAAGATGCAAATGCAATCCTTTATGCTAGGTTCAGAAGTAGGGGAGGAAAAAGGACCCAGAGCATCTTGTATCTGCCAGCAAGTGTCTGTGTGGATAACATCAAAAGTAAATGAGTATGACTGGGACAATGAATAAAAGGCACAAAGAAACTTAGGGAAACAAAAATCACCTACATGAAACTCGACAGCTTTCAGAGAGGCTTTTAAGAAGAAAACCCTCTGTGCAAGAGAAGTACATCTTGATTAATTCTCCCATTAACTCCTAAGCACTAAGTACTCTGGAGCAAAGGCCCATGGTATTTTAGAAATGCAAGAAGACTGGGAGCAGTCTATTTCATTGTTATGCATTTAGAACATTCCTCTTTTATGCAGTATATAGGGTTGGTAGTACCCTCTCTCCACAGAAATATCTTTCTACCATGAGGAATGGAGGCCCAGTCCTGCTACCAGTCAGAATTGGTCTTCTAAGAACATTCATATGCATACATTTCCCATGACATTTTTCTTTTTCAGCCCCCCCAAAGCAGTCTTGGAATGCTGAGAGTTTAAGCAAAGACACAGCAAGTGGTAGGGTTGTTATACTTTTCTTCTGACATTTCCCCACCCTTTTCCCAACAAAGTACTTCTTCATGGAACACCTAATTAATGTGCCTGCACTGCCACAAGATGATTACACAAATTCATGGAGGATAGGTCCATCAGTGGCTATCGGCCATCTTTAGAAGCATGCATGCCTCTAAATACCAGCTGCTGAGGGCAACAGAGACAGGCATTATCACCCCTTGCCCTATTTGTAGTATCTCTGGGGGTGTCTTAATTCACTGATTCAGCAGGGCTCTTATGTTCACTCAAAATCTCCCTTCTCCAAAACCTGCTTTTCTATTGCATCTTTTACCTGTGAGCTGAAAAACAAATAGGGGAGGTGATTTTGAGTGGATTCTTCACTGCCATACCATTGCTCAAATTCAAAGCCTACCAAGACTGATTTGGTTAAAGAAAAGCTGGGGACTAGATATGTATCTTAGGCATTATGTGTTTTGAAGGCTAGAGAATAAGAAGCAAGGCAAACAATTTTACTGGACCAGCTTTGGTAGATGTCCACTCATTATTCAAGCATTCACGTCACACAGAACTAAGCAAGAAAATTAACCAGAAGGCAGTTCAGACTTCTGAAAGCTGAATACAAGCACTTGTTTACAATGACCTGTGCTCACAGAGAATGTGAGGAACAGTGAAAAGTAAAATAACAATCCTAAAAATATGGAAACATGCTGATTTACTTACACTGCATAGAATAACAATTCCATTACCACACCAGCTTATAGTTATCTGCGCTGCTGAGTTATTGTGAGAAAAAACTACAAAAATACTGTCATGAATCTTGTAAAAAAAGGTAAAGGTAGTCCCATGTGCAAACACCAGTCATTTCCAACACACGTTTCACAACATTTTCACAGCAGACTTTTTACGGGGTGGTTTGCCATTGCCTTCCCCAGTCATCTACACTTCCCCCCAGCAAGCTGGGTACTCATTTCACCGACCTCAGAAGAATGGAAGGTTGAGTCAACCTGAGCCGGCTACCTGAAACCAGCTTCTGCTGGGATTGAACTCAAGTCGTGAGCAGAGTTCAGACTGCAGTACTGCAGCTTTACCACTCTGCACCACGGGCTCTGAATCCTGAACATGTTAATAACCAAATCTACTGCTCTCACTACTACAAAAAAAAGCTGCTGCAGATATCACATGTCCTACAGAGAAGCAACTTTAACACTGCAGTCCTAAGCAGTTACATTCTTCTAAGTCCACTGAACTCAATTAGCCTAAAAGGGTGTAACTCTGTTTTGGAGTTATACCGCTACAGCTGTGTAGAATTCTCTTTACAGATGTGTAGAATTCTCAGAGTGCCTAAGTCCACATCAACCTGGGCACGGATCCCATGGGAAGGGACACAGAGACAGTTTTTGGAATATCAGGGTAGGACAGTAGCATTTGGAAACCTCGTAGGACCTCTAAGGATAACATAAGAATATATTTCCAAATATGAGAACAGCAGAATTGGGCTTATATGAAAATGAACTCTCTCTCTCTCTCTCTCTCTCTTTGGAAGGAGGGAGCTTGAATCACCAGGCCCAATTTTAAATCAAAATCAGGGGAGTTTGCAATTTAATGTATTTTTGATTGCTCAGATTACTAAGGCTTGGTTTTGATAATTTTTTCCTTCAGTAGAGGAAACTCAGGAGCAACCTCACATTTCCTGAATGTCCCATTGGATGCTATCTGTCCTCAGGTATAGCAGTATTGGTTTCATCTGGCCTATGTCATGCAACTGATTCCTGATTGAGCCAATGGGCATTGGATTTTCTGCATGTAGGTCCCATGCAAACATTAATCCTACACACAGGTACCTGCCAAGCTTAGAGGTGAAACTACCATGCCTAGCAGGCGAGGCAGGAATGTGCCATCTAATATCTCTTAGTGTACTTCCAAAGAGGGAGATAGCCTAAACCTTTTAAAAAGCCTCTAAGAATCAGTATTGGAATATCCATGCCATGTCTTACCAATGTATTCATCTTGGTCCACAAAGCCATCTTTATTTTTGTCTATGTCCTCCAATGTTTCCTGTAAAGAAAAGCAGGGAAGGCAGTCTATATAAAGTTGTGTGATTGTTGACCAAACTGATGATAAAGTAAGCTGCATTTTGAGCTTACATCAAGGTCTTAAAAATGTTTTAGCAAACAGTTTCCACCCTTTTATAAAATCAATCTATAGTTAGTAAAATATATCGAACAATAAAATTAAAATGTATGCAAAAAAGTACAAGGGTCACTATTTACATATTAAAAATTCTGTAACTGTTGAGTGTAGGTAACACAAAAATATATGGAAATCTGATGCTAGTAAAGAAGGCTTCCTCAAACTGGACAGGTAAAAGAATAAATATCAAATCATTTTTTTAAAGTAAGGCCATGAAGACAATTATGCTCTAAAAAACTTCTTAATCAGGATTGCTGTACACAACCAAAGAAGTCTATTTGTTGTAGCTACCCTACACAAAGACTTCTTACACAGTAATAAAATGAAGATGTGAGGAGAATTGCATGGAATCTTTTACCTCAGCTTAAGGAGTTCTATGCAGCCTCCATTGCATTTGCGAAATCACGCCCAGCCCAATTATTTAGATTAATTCGATGTCTAGCTTCTTTGCTTCAGGACATTCCAAACACTAGAGAATTGGCTATTGGCTGTGAGGCTTTTGTGAATCATTTTGCAGATAAAATCTCTTCGCTCCTCCATGACCTCCCAGCCACAATTGATACAATCTGTGAACTGAAGGCCCCTTGTCCGTCTTTGGGTCCGACCTTGGACCACTTTAGCCTGCTCTCTCAGGAGGAGGTTGACAAGATTCTGGTAGCAGTGAAACCAACCACTTGCCTTCTTGATCCCTGCCCATCATAGCTAATTAAAGCCAGTGGTGAGGAAGCTGGGACTCCCCTGCATGAGATTGTCAACACATCCCCGTCATTAGGGATGTTCCCAGGAGCATAGAAGGAGGCAGTGGTTCACCCCAGGGCCGTAGCCAGGATTTCATGTTTGGTGGGGTCCACAGTAGGATTTGCTGTTTGGAGGGTCTCGGGGCACCCAGTTTGGTGGCCCTGGGCTCTTGGCACTGTAAGCTGCCTTGGATTCCACTCGCTAACCTCCCTTCGCCTGGGCAGGCACAGCAGCTCCCACCCCTTTCTTATGTGCCCCTCTCTCAGAGAGACAGAGGCCTCTTAATCTGAATTTGGGAGCTCAGAAGTCTACCTGCAAGAAGACTCTCTCCCCCCCCCCCCACTTTGCTCTGCACACTGTGTTAGGAAAGGGGAGAGAAGACAGCAAAAGGGGAAGGCTTTGAGGAAGTGTTTTGAGTGATGCAGCAGAGAGACCTGAAGCAATGTTACTACTTGTTCAGAGTGGCGGTGAGCAAAGGGGACAGATTGGGGCCCTCCAATGGAAGGGGGGTTGGAAGGGGGGTTGGAAGGATGGGCCTGGACCCCCCTGTAGCTATGGGCCTGGTTCGCCCTCTCCTGAAAAAAAAATCTTTGAACCCTACAGTCCTTACTAACTACCACCCAGTATCGAATCTACCGTTCCTGGGTAAGGTAGTGGAGAAGGCAGTGACAACACAACTCCAGACTCTCTTGGAGGAAACTGATATCCTGGACCCTTTCCAGTCCGGCTTTCACCCAGCCCATTGGACGGAGACATTGTTGGTCGCCTTGGTAGATGATCTCCGGTGACATCTGGATCATGGCAGATTGGCACTGCTGATACTTTTAGATCTTTCAGCAGCGTTTGAGACGGTCAACCATGAATTGTTGGCCCACCACCTTGCCGACGCGGAGATCCAGGGAATAGCTTTACAGTGGCTGGTCTCTTTTCTCCATAGTCAGGGACAGAGGGTGGTTGTCAGGGGAAAGTTGTCCCAGCGACACTCACTTGATTGTGGCGTGCCACAGGGGGCAATCCTTTCCCCAATGTTATTTAATATCTATATGCACCCCCTTGCCCAAATGG
Organism: Heteronotia binoei; assembly: GCF_032191835.1. Lineage (NCBI taxonomy): Eukaryota > Metazoa > Chordata > Lepidosauria > Squamata > Gekkonidae > Heteronotia > Heteronotia binoei. The sequence continues at coordinate 133,943,454 of NC_083243.1, read as the reverse complement.
CCTGGAGATATGGACTGTGCTTCACCAGTACGCTGATGACACCCAGCTCTATCTGCTTATGGATGGCCACCTGGAAACTGCCCCAGATCAATTGGGTGAGGCATTGCAGGCCGTGGCTGGTTGGTTGCATCAGAGCCGGCTGAAGTTAAATCCATCTAGGATGGAAATCCTGTGTCTGGATTGGAGGGGGGAGCAGGGAGTAGAATCAGGCTCCCACCCTTCAACGGTGCTCCATTAACACCATCGACAAAGGTGAAGAGCTTGGGGGTAGTTCTGGATGCCACCTTAACTATGGAGGCCCAGGTTGTCACCACTGCAAGGGCTGCCTTTTTCCATCTGAGGCAAGCCTGGCAGCTGACCCTCTATCTGGCACCCTGTGATTTAGCCACAGTGATTCATGCAATGGTCACCTCCAGATTGGACTGTAACTCTCTCTACGTGGGGCTACCCTTGGTTCTGCTCCAGAAACTCCAGCGGGTGCAGAACGCAGCGGCCCAGCTATTAGCGTTGAGGCCTATATGGGCGTGAATGCAGCCGGGGCTGCACGAACTGCATTGGCTCCCTATTGAGTACCGGATCCGTTTCAAGGTGTTGGTTCTTACCTTTAAGGCCCTATACGGCCTGGGGCCTGCATATCTTCGGGACTGCCTCTCCCTATATGAGCCCCCCCCCCCCGGGCTTTGAGATCATCTACACATCTTCTTGTGATCCCTGGTCCTAGGGACTTCCGGTTGGCATCAACGAGAGCCAGGGCCTTTTCAATCTGGGCCCCTACATGGTGGAATGAGCTCCCGTTGAAGATCCGGGCCCTGCGGGACTTGCCTAAGTTCTGCAGGACCTGTAAGACAGAGCTTTTCCACCAGGCTTTTAATTTACCGGGCGTCCTCTGAAACCTTCCCCCAGCACTTTACTATCCTTCTGCTTGAGTTGGTCAGGGTCTGAGTGGTATCAATGACCTGAAGCTGTGCTAAGTGGTGTTAACCAGCTGAAGTCATATCAACTGCCGAACTGTGGCTTCTGTCTGTATTACTGTTGGAGTTATGATCCTCTGTTTTATTCATTATGCTTATGAGATTTTAAATCTGTTGTGTTTAATTGGATATGTTTCATTTATTGTTATTGCAATGTTTTAATGATGTAAGCTGCTCTGATCCTGCCTAGTGGGATAGGGCATGGTATAAGTCACAAATTAAATTAAATTAAAAATTAAAGGACAATTAGAATGGACCTGCCTTATTGTACTGAAGCAATTATAATGCTAACCAAAGCCACTACGCACCTGTGAAGTATTGCAGCAGGGTGGCCAAAAGGTAGCTGTATTTAACTTAAGAGCTACAAGCTTTGTCTCAAGGCAAGTCATGGTGCGGGACCACATCAGGTTACTCATCTCATACCATAACCAAATAGTACATTCAATGATGACAACACTCCTATCAGAAACAACTAATCTATGTGGAAAATTCATCCGTTACCTCCTTGTGAAGCTCTCTGCTGATTTATACTCAGCCAGACAGGCCACTTTCTAAATACCCAAAGCCCGGTTCCATAAATATATCTCCTTCCTGCTGAAATGGCCAGCTGCTATTGTCTGGGAAGCCTTGCCCTGAAAGATGAGAATGCTGGCTTTCTGATCTGTTTAGTTAATAGAAATCAAAAGAAGGGACATTGGCTTTGCAGTTGCTTACTAGAACAACAATGTCTTTCATGTGCTCAAACTCCTCTGGGTGAAGAAAAGCTGTGAACTCCTCCCGAGTGGCTGCTAAATCGCCATCCAGGTCAGCTGTTTTGAATCTTCTTTCATCCCTGGGAAGCATTTTTTTAAAACTGTGCTGATCTGTGGCATCTTGAAATTCTTCTTGATTTTCTGAGAACCAGAATAAATGAAGCATGTGACAAAGAGAAACAGCAGTAGAGCAAAAGACCTGTGTGACACCAGCACAGCATGGCAGTTCTGACCCTCCCACCTGGTCTTCTCCCCCGACACCCACAGCATGCCCTCAACACTGAAGTGCTGTTCTTGGTGCCACTTCCATGCATTGAAATAGAAAGAATTTAATTTCAGTCCAATCATACACAGAAGAAATTACTGAAAAGAAAAACACCACATGCACCAATTTATTTGTTTCAATTTATTGTAAACAGGACTCCAAATGGAACTTTTGATATCTATCTAGTACATTTTTATCCCACTCTTCATGGTTCTAAGGCTACTAAGGTGCCTTTTAAGGAGGATGGAGCACCTGATTCCCTACCTTTTGTCTCAAACTGTCTATGGTAATTCCTCAAGACCAGGCCTTGGATTCAGTGGGAGCTCACAAGAGCACAGCTCCTGAACCTTTCTGAGAGTTCCTCCTCCTCCTTCTGAGAGTTCCACCTCCTTGTCAATTTAATAGTATTGCAGCTGCATAACAATCCCTGGATGAGCTCCACCACCTATTTTTCTACAAAACGACCCTTGCTCAAGACCATCAGTTTTCTGGCCAAAGGGCTGGTACAATAAATTGTGACTATTATTTATAAACCAGTAAACACACTTGGTCAGCATGGCAAAAAAACAAATAACTTCTGCCATGAGACCCAGTGAAAAAGGTGAACTATAAATAATGTAAATAAATAAATAAATTACTTAGCTTTGACTAACAAGGGGGGGGTCATTAATTGATTATGTTGATAATGTTGTTAGGGTTATTGCAAGACAAAAAGTAACCGCAACAAACACTATTAAAAACACTCTGCATTTCTTACTATTGTCTTAAATCCTTATACCCTTGCTAACAACTCTGAAACAATGAAATCCAAAATAGGTGTCCTCGGACCTTTTTTTGTAGCAGGAACTTCTTTGCATATTAGGCCAAACACCCCTGATGTAGCCAATCCTCCAAGAGCTTACAGGGCTTACTACAGGGCCTAATGTAAGCTCCAGGAGGACTGGCTACATTAGGGTTGTGTGGCCTAATATGCGAAGGAGTTCCTGCTACCAAAAAAACCCTGGGTGTCCTGAACGAAGGACCATTGAACACTCTGTTCCTTCAGGATGTGGCAGGACAATTCGCTTCACACCTTGAAGTATCCTGAGAAGGAAGAACTGGGCTTAGAGGAGGCATGCCTCAGATTCCTTCAAGCAATTTTATTCCACTTCTAGGCCTTGGCCACTTGCTTCCTTTCAGCCTGATTTCCAACATTGAACACAGCTGTGAACACAACGAATTGTGCAATCATTTTTTTAAAATTATGTAATATTTGAATAATTATTTATTAATCATTTATGTTTGCCGAACAATCTAATTATTATCTGTGATCCTCCCTGAGCCTGCTTGCAGGGAGGGCAGATTATGACTCTGAAAAATAAATAAGTGCAATAAAAATTCACTCCCACATATCTTTCTCCTGCTAATATTCTGCAGCAACATGTGACCAGGATGTATGTATGACCCTAGGATCCTACCAGTTTGGGCAGGGAGGCAGAGATCATATTTTTATGCATGCCTGGAGGAGTCACTACAACCTGTACAGTCCCATACCTGCCCTGTCCTTCCCCCCATCTTCCTGCCACAATGTGCTTATTAATATAATAGGTGATAGAAATAATCCTGAAGAAAGGAAGGATGTGGACCTATGACTAGTACATTTCTGCCTGGAATAGTGGGCTTGAGATGCTGAGTAACACAGCCTGGAAGGAGAGTTCCAAGTAGTTTCTGAATGGAGCAACCTTCCAAAATCCCATAGTTTACAGTCACTATAGGAACTAAACTGCGAACTGTACCATCATTATGGGCTCATTTCTGTCTCACCCCTTCTTAGCATCTGGAGCAAGATACTAGCAAGCATACAAGAATGTTGAAGGATTACAGGAACTGAAAACCACACAAGGACTGCTGGTTTACTGAGCTATGTTAGTAAATAATTTTTTCCCCTCTTACCTAGGTAATAGCCATACGTGGCTTGCTTGTATTCTTCCCAGGAAATTTTATTGTCTTTGTTGAGGTCATAATCCCTCCAGACTTTAGCTACATTTTCAAAGATGTAGCGTTTCTGCACCCGTTTGATCCAGTTTTTCAGTTCCTCTGTTGTGACAAGGCCATCTTTGTTATCGTCAATTCGATCAACAATTTTCCTGCAGGAACACATGGAGTTTTTGATCCAAAGCACAACTATCCTTAGTATCTATATGTAAGAATTTTCTTGACTATCAAACTACTTTATTGTTGTATATGACGTTCACAAGAGACTGGACTTTCATTTCTGAAGATGACAATGTTCAGGGACCAGAAGATCTAAACTTGGAAGCAGAACAGTAGGAGTCATCAATACTGTTCTACCAAGACATATTTCATGTCTGTTCAGTATCCTATTCTGAGAACCAAAGTGCATGTGATACCAGAATTCTGTGAGCGGAAATCCAGTTATGTAATTTGGCCTTTAAATGCAGCTCTGGCCCACCCCCACCCCCCTCTGGATCAGGACCAAACTTCATACGTGGTGCAGAGTGGTAAAGCTGCAGTATTGCAGTCCAAGCTTTGCTAACGACCTGAGTTCGATTCCAGTGGAAGCTGGGTTCAGGTAGCCGGCTCAAGGTTGACAGCCTTTCATCCTTACGAGGTCGGTAAAATGAGTACCCAGCTTACTGGGGGTAAAGTGCAAATGACTGGGGAAGGCAATGGCAAACCACCCCATAAAAAGTCTGCCATAAAAACGTTGTGATGTCACCCCAGAGTCAAAAATGACTGCTGCTTGCACCTTTACCTTTTTAAATCACAAATGTCAGTATCATATGTAGTCTGGCCATGAGTGATGGGAGGGCAGTTTGTACCACTGATGGCATCAATATGTGTGTTGAGCAAACATGTGGAACTGTGTTTCCACAGACCATACTGGGAAATCTAATATTTAATTGGCTACAAAGAGAAGACAATTGCAGAAACACACTGCAATGCAAGAACTTTCTGTATAAATCTGCAATATGCAGTCAAGCTTTCATTCTTTCATACACATTGACCAAGTGACACTATTACAAACTATAGCCTGCATTAAATCTTTTAAATCCTCTCCAGATTGATGGATTCTTATTAGTTCCCTGTTACTTAGGTGATCTCTTTTCTTCTCTCTTTTCCACTGAGTTGCAGAAAGATTCAGCAGGTCAGTTAGCATACAGTACATGTTAAATTAAGTCACTGTCATAATGAAACTGTGAATGCAGCAGGCTAAGCCCCATCTTTCATAGGTCCCCACTTCAATATACTACAGAATACATTACCTTCTTTTATCTTGTCCCAATTACTCCTCTCGTCTCTTAACATCTTTGCCAACACTTTCTCTTCTGTATGCTATAAATCTCTATTGGCTCCCAGTATTTCTGGATGCAAAAGCACTTTTACTTGTGAAACCCTACATAATGCCTCCTTTTGTACACTTCTGCCTATTTTGAGGCCTTTCTTCAGATCCCTCTGTCATCCAATGCAAGAGAGGCAGCAACCACAAACAGGGCCTGTTTGGAATATTTTCCCCCAAGATGCTCATTTTATTTATCCAATGACTCTCCCAATGCTTCCACGTCTGCTGCACTCCAGTCTTCCAATTTTTTAAGTGGTTGCTTCTCAGTGATTTTATTAATGTTAGTTATTTTGGAATAATATTTGTGTTGAAAAGTGGGAAATTTTTAATTGATCAAGAAATTACATAACTAGATTTTTCTTCTACAAGGAAGCAGAATTGAAGGCATGCAAGCCTATTACCCAGCAACAGTCCATAATGTTATACTGGAGAAGAAAGAGAAGGAGCAGTGGTACAATGAAGTGACAGTCCAGAAGAAGTTATATTTGGCCCAAAGGTACCAATTGCTGACTACTATTATATTGGAAATGAACAGCCATTCTGCAATAACAAATATGAATGAATTTATTAGTGTATGAAAAGCTTCTCCCAAATCAAAGTATCATAATTGTTAAAGAGCTGAATTACTCAGAACAGTCAAAATGTAATGACTGCACTTCACACACACACACAGAGTAGGGATACACACATTGGATAAAGGGCTATTGTATTAATTCATCTCCTAATTTTTAGGTACATAAAGAAAAATTAAAAAGTGCATAATTATAACAGATAACAAAGTTGCAAAAACAGTTTTAGACACTCCTCAAAAAACACTCTTCTTATAACCCTGGACATAAACCCCACTTGCATTCATAGAATCATAGAGTTGGAAGGAACCTCCAGGTTCATCTAGTCCAACGCCCTGCACAATGCAGGAACTTCACAAAATATCTCCCGACACACACCCAGTGACCCCTGCTCCATGCTCAGGATATGGACAACCCGACCCCCAACTCTTCAGGATCCCTGGCCAATCTGGCCTGGAAAAAAATTGCTGCCTGAGCCCAAAGTGGCGATCAGCATTTCCCTGGACATGAGAACTAACTACTAGGGGTGTGCATTCGGTTCGCCTGAACCGAACAGACTGCCGAACACCCCCTGATACGGACGTATACGGCGCTGTATACTTCCGAATCCAATTGGAAGGCATTATACGGGATGCCCCGTATATTTCCAAATATTGATTTGCAAGTATTCAGAAGTCCATGGAAAAGGTGGGAAAGGAGCTTTTGAAGCCTCAGGGAAGCAGCTTGCCTCCTTTCCCACCTCTGAAAGCCTTTTCCCGCATCTCCCATAGCCTCCCTGGGATCAGGGAGGGAGGGAGAGGGGGAGAGGAGCCCCAGCAGCCAATCCAAAACATGCATTTGCAAAATGCATTGCAAATGCATGCTTTGCAGGGCTGTTGTGTAGCTAATGGCTGGGCTAATCTCCCAGCCATCAGCAACATTGTTATTCTTTTGTTTACTTGGGTATTCAAGTAAGCACTGTTCTCTGGCCAATCACAGAGCACTGGTATTTTTTGAAACTGCTCTGTGTAGGGCCAGAGAACCTTTTTAAGGAGTCTGCCTGGCTGGACTCCTCCATTGCTGCTGTGTTGGTGTGAGAGAGAGATTGTGCTGCACTGGCTCTTGGCTTCAGCTGCTGCTGCTCTCTCTCAGCCTTGCCTGACCTGCCTGGAGAAGACATCTATGGTAAAACCAATCTTGGGGTTCTTGTTTTTATTTTAATTAGGATAAAAAAGGACTTTTTAAGACTCAGAGTCCCTTTACTTATCCAGATTTGGGTGGGTAGCTTATTTGGGGTTAGGGTTAGAGGGTTCTGCTGCGAGTGGGGGCCTGGGGTGGGAGTGGGGTTTGCAAATTTGCCTATATCTTACTTTAGTAAGAGGACTTTTAAAAGTGCAGTGTCCTTTTACTTTTCCTGATTTGGGTGGCTTGGATTTCTTGGGGTTATGGTGAAGGTTTTTTGGGGGGAGAGGTTGGTTAAGTTCTCGTACTGTTAAAAGTCATTTTTTTTTACTGTTTTAAAAGGGTTCTCTGTTTCATTTGTTGCTGCTGTGTTGCTCCTTTTCTCTTCTGGTTCTGGTTTTTTTGGGGGGTGGCCTTTGGCCTAATTTTTATTGTTAAAAGCTTAGTTCTTTAACAGTTGAGTTTGTTGGACTTTACTCAGTTGGATTTGTTTGGATTTGTTGCTGTTGGTTTTGCATCCTGTCCTCCTGTTGTCCCTTTTCCTTGTTCTGTTGTCCTGTTTTCCTTGTTCTGGGCTAAAAGTTAGGTTTTTTGATGGTCACATTTTGGGTTTTTTAAATTACCTCTGGTTGGTGTGTGGGGTAGGTCACTTTCATGTTTTTATAGAGTTATTTTTGGAATCTGAGGGTGCTTTCAGTTTGGCTAGGGCCACTAAATAGGCTTGCTCCACTAATAAGGGTGTTTTTAGGGATTGTGTTTTTTGAAATTAAAAAAAAAATAATCCAGTTTAGGCCTTTATATTCCTTCAAATTCAACTAGGCCAGATAGGGGCAATTTAAAAAGATTTTAGGTTTCTCATAAAAGGCAGCGTGACTACTAGGCCACATCAGGCTGCCTTTTAAAGAGACTAGGGTTGCAGTGCATCTTGCTTTCAGCCACTGAAAGCTGGTGCATCCTTAGACTTCTATAGGGTTAACCACAGCTTCTCTCTAGTCATAGGGGACACCTGATTTCTAGTTTGCAAGGAAATCCGGTTTGTCCCTGGATCTAATTAAGAGAAGTTTAACTAGGAGAATATAACAAGGATTGCCTTCATCTCAAGGTGCCTTTTAAAAACTGTAGCCAGGTAGAGGCAGGATCACCTAGTTTTCTAAACTTTACCAGACTACTACTACCTTCAAAGGACAGATTAAGGACCAAAAAAAACAAACAAAAGTTTTGGTGGGAGGCCATCTGTTGGTTCAGGGTACAGTGTAGTGACTTAGGTTTGAAAAAAAACCCACTCTCAGTTCAGGTTGTGTGAGACTGGCCAAGGGTGACAGGCAGCAGAAGAGGGGCCCTGGGGGCAAGGCCAAGGAGAAGACTAGAGGGGTGGAGGGGAGAGGGAGGATCCGGTTTCCACCCCACACACACACCTGTGCATAGGGCCACTCCACAGCCACCTTCCAGCACTCCGACCTCTGGCCGGAGTGTGATGAAGAAGGCCCACCTTGGGCCCTTTATCAAGGCTGCTGCTGGGGGGCAGCTGAGGTGCCATGAGGTGCCGGCACTGAGCAGGAGTCTGCTGCTCGGGCAGTCTCTGATCCAGCTGATGTCTATCGGCCTCAGCAGCCGGAGAAGGGGCAGCAAGAGCAGTCCTCCTTGGAGATGAGCTTTGCAGACAGTTTTCTGTCCAAAATGATCACCCCAAGGAGGGTGCAGAGTGTTGTGCAGGAGCTGGAGGAGAAGCTGGTTGAGGAGGACCAGCCCCCTTCTTCAGTTCCTTTGGGCACCAGAAGTCCTTTAGGGTATGACCAGGAGGGGAGGTCGCATGAGGTGGAGGGGGAAAAGATGGAGACACACGAGGTGCCTCCATCTCCACCCACTTCCCCCCAGCGGCCAGCCTCTCCTGCCACCCCGAGACACAATGTGTCTGCTCCAAGCACCTCACAGGAGGTGGCTCCGGTGGATATCGAAGCTGCTGGTCAGCTTGGCATCCATATACCTCCAAAGTCTGGAAGCATTTCCAACTTACGGAGGATCCACGCTATGCGCAGTGCCAGCTGTGCAGGGCCCAGATCAGTTGTGGGCGGGACCCTGCCCACCTGACTCTGGGCAGGATTTGGAACCACCAGCGGAGGCACCACTAGGCGGTGCTTCTTAAGGGGAAGAAGCAGGATGGTGCTGGGATGCCCAAGCGGCCAACACCACCCAGCCAGGAGGTCCGTCCCACTGCAACTACCTCCGGAGCTCTCCAGGAGAGTTCCGTGACAGGGCAGGGACATCAGGCATCTCTGCCTGAGATGTTTGGTGGGGGTGACACCTGTGTGCCATGACGGGGAATCAGATACAGCAGGAGGAACTTCAACAGGTCGGTCGCCCATGGGCTCCCATTTTCAGTGGTCAAGAATCCTGGGGTGTTAGGGTTGCTCAAGTACCTGACACCCTGGTATAAAGTTTTTGCTAGAACCACCATTAGCAGGACCATTGTGTCATCTGTTTTCAGGGTGAGCTGGCATCTGGGTGAGAGACCCAGAACCAGCATGGTTGGTGTGCTTGGCCAGCTCTCCCTCGTTGTTTGGGGTAGGGCTGGAGAGCTGGCATCTGGGTTTCCTGCAACCAGGTCCACAGAGCAGACCTTGAGCAGATTGTATCTTGGGTGGCACTGAAGTTGGCAACTAGGTTTATATTGGTGCCAGGGTGCATAGAGTAGTAGATAGATTTAGTGCATTGGGGTCCTATACAGATTCTCTGATTTGAAGTTAGGTTTGGCTTTGGGTGCCCCAGGAATTGGACCCCTAGTCCAATTTTTTTTGGCCTTGTGGGTTTTGTGTGGAACAGTGCCCTGAAGCTGCACAGCAGTTTGGGGGGCTCTCCCCAAAACCCCCCGCTCCCCAGAGCCACTTTTCCCAAGATAATTACAGTCGGGGAAGTGGCTAATTGGTTTTTTCTCACTGTTGGGAACAGTGTTCCTTTTGGGGTGCCCACAGATGGGTGCAGTCTTTTTGGGCCATGGGGGGTTGCATGTGGGGGAGTCCCCAAAGCTGCCCTGCAGTTTTGGGGGCTCTTCCTCAAACCCCCTTCTGGCCAGAGCCACTTTTCCCACAGCAATTATAGTGGAGAAAGTGACTAATTGGGCTTGTGTAGAAATGGGCCTTTTGGGGAGCCCACAGACAGGGACCCCCTGGCCCAATCTTTTGGGGACTTGGGGGTTTTGTGGGGGAGAATCCCCTGCAGGTTTGGGAGCTCTCCCTCAAACCCCCTGCCCCCCAGCAGCCTCTGATTATGTCCTATGTTGCCATTGAGTTCAATGGCCCATAGGGTATAATGGTGGGATAGAGGGGGCCCCTGGAATGGGACTCCCTGGCCCAATCTTTTTGGGACTTGGAGGGTTTGTAGGGGAGGGTCCCCTGCAAATTTTGGGGCTCTCCCTCAAACCCCCTCCTCTCCAGGCGGCTTCCAATATACCCTATTTTGCCACTGATTTCAATGGCCCATAGGGTATAATGGGGCCGTATATTCCGAAATAGCCATATATCTCCCATATATACGGCAATTCCGAATACCGGTATTCAGAAATATACAGTATTCCGAATATTTTGGGTCCCGTATATTTCTGAATCCAAATAATTCAGAAATTTTTTTTTGCACACCCCTATTAAGTACATCCATCTCTTTAGTTCACAGAAATTGTTTTCAAGAAGATTCAGCTGATGAAAATGCTTAAGAGAAGATCCCACAATGATTTAGTTAACAGAGAAGTCAATAGAGTTTTGCTATATAAACAAGTCTGGAAATACACATAAGAGATGGTCCCAAGTCGCAGAAACAGTATGTTCTTTTATAGAATCTCTGTATTTCTGTTCAAGAAACAAAGGCAAACTTGTGAAGAAATTTATCTACAAACTGGAGGAGGGGGCACAGAAATGCAGGCACTTCTGGAATTCCAACAAAGGGTGTTCGATGCAACTACAAAATGGTTGCTGATGGAAAACTGAACCATGGTTAAATAAGAATGTGCACAGACCTGGTTTTTTGCCAGACTCTCTCACACGTACCTTGTTCCTTTCTCTTTTCACAAAGAGCAGGATGAAGGAATCCTGGGGAGAAACTAAGTCCAGCTATCCATGATGAAAAAGTGCATCTATACAGGTTAACCTCTGTTCTCATCCTACCAGGATTTTAAGCCTTTATTGAATCTAATAATTGAGAATGCTGGCTGACAGGGAGAAAACTAACTCTGGTTAACACAGGCCTCTGCCTTTTATGACAAGCATAGTCATAGAGTTGGTTTCTAGTGTCTTCCATTGCATCCACAAGCTCATGCCCAGCTCAGTTGTTTAGAATAATTATGTCATTGACTTTCCTTTAGCAAGGGAACCAAAATGATAGTAAATTGGCTATTAGTTGTGAGGCATTTGTGAGCTGTTGTGCAAATAAAATTTTGTTGCTCTGCCAGGATTTCCTGACCATGCTTGATACAGCAAGGGAACTCGAGGCTCCTTGACCATCTTTGGCTCGTTTGGGACATTTCTCTCGAAAAGAGGTTGACAGGATTCTGGATGCTATGAAGCCCACCACTTGCCCCCTTGACCCTTGTCTGTCATGGCAAGTGAAAGCTGGCAGTGACAGGATATGGGCCCCTCAGTAGATATCATCAACTGTCCAAGGCGCCTTGAAGGAGGTGGTGGTGAGACAGCTCTGGAAAAAGCCATCTTTGAATCCTCAAGAACCAGCCAACTACCACCCAGTGTTGAACCTCCCATTCCTGGGTAAGGTGGTTGAGAGACTGGTAGCAGAGCAGCTCCAGATTTTCCTGGATGACTCCTCTATCTTGGACCCATTCCAGTCTGGCTTCTGCCCTGGCTATGGGATGGAGACAGCTCTGGTCAACCTCATGGATGGCCTCTGGAAACACCTTGATGGAGGCAGGTTGGCACTGCTATTATTATTAGACTTAACAGCTGCGTTTGACATTATCAACTATGACCTTATGACCCACCACCTTGCCGAGGTGGATATACAGGGAGCTGCTTTGCAGTGGCTCACCTCATTTCTCCACAGACGGGGCAGAGGGTGACAATTGGGGACAGGGTTTCACCACATTGCACTTGGTATGCAGTGCCCCACACAGGGCAATCCTCTCCCCTATGTAATTTAACATGTACATGTAGCCCCTCATACAGCTGGTCCAGAGATTTGGTCTGGCTTGTCACCAGTATGCTGATGACACTCAACTATATCTGCTACTGGATGGCTGGTTGGATGCCACCCCACAGGTTCTGGCCAGAGACAGGAAGCTGTGACTGGTTGGTTGCAGAAGAGCCACCTGAAACTAAATCCATCTAGGATAGAGGTCCTATGCCTGGGCCACAGAGGAGTGGATTTGGGGATCCAGTTCCCTCACTATGTCCCTCAAAGAGCATTACACTCATCTGAACAACAGCTGTTGGTGGTCGCCAGCCTGAAGGAAATCTATTATATCGGGGTGGCCAACGGTAGCTCTCCAGATTTTTTTTTGCCTACAACTCCCATCAGCCCCAGCCATTGGCCATGCTGGCTGGGGCTTATGGGAGTTGTAGGCAAAAAACATCTGGAGAGCTACCATTATGAATTGCCTGATCCTCAAAGCCCTTGGGCTCTAGGTGATGTACAGTGCCATAAAAACAACAAAATCAAGATCATAACATAATACATTAGTTTAAAATTAAGTAGAAAAAATTTGCAGTTCCCTCCCACTTCTGGCCTGTGGGTGCCTCATGGATGTGGGGGAGAGGAATTACATCACTCAGAGTGACAGAAAGCAAGGGAAGGGAAGGGTGCCAGTCATGATGTAAACCATCGCTGTTCTCAACCAAATGCCTGGTGAAACACCTCTGCATTGCAGGCTCTGTAGAATTGCACAAGATTCCATAGGGCCCTGATGTTATTTGGCAGAGTTCCACCAGGTTGAGGCCAGGACCAAAAAAGCCCTGGCCCTGGTCAAAGACAGCAGGATACCTCTAGGGCCAGGGATCACCAGCAAGCTTCAGCATCTGACCTTCCAGGGAACAGTCAGGGTTGATTTCCCTTAGGACTGACTGATTGGATCTTCTTGCAGTCCAAGGGACTCTCAAGATTCTTCTCCAACTCCACTGCTCAAAAGCATCTATTCTTCTGTGCTCGGCCTTCCTTATGGTCCAGCTCTCACAGCCATACATTACTACTGGGAATACCATCGCTTTGACTATACAGACTTTTGTTGGCAAGGTGATGTCTCTTACTGAGGTCTATCTGAAAGAGAGAAAAGATCACTTCAAGACTTTTCTGCTTGCACGGTAGGTAGTTTTGCTTAAGAATGGGCTCGTTCTGGTACCAGCCCGCTCACCAACAAACTGGCATCCTGAACAGACATGGCATTTATCCTTTATAAAAGGTAAAGGTAGTCCCCTGTGCAAGCACCAGTCGTTTCCGACTTTAGGGTGACATCGCATCATGACGTTTTCAAAGCAGACATTTTTACGGGGTGGTTTGCCACTGCCTTCCCCAATCAGCTACATTTTCCCCCCAGCAAGCTGGGTACTCATTTTACCGACCTTGGAAGGTTGGAAGGCTGAGTTGTTATCTGAGGGGCATTGTGCTCTCCTGGGGGTATGTCACAACTCAGCGGGGTCTTACCAAATGGTGCCACCACTCGGAGTTAAAGGTTCCCCTTGAGAAGGCCCAGAGTCCTTCAGGCCTCCTTTAGCTTAGGCCAAATAATAGGCATGAGGACCAGGCAGAGTGAACAACAACAAAACAGTTTATTTTAGTGCAATATAAATTAACAAGATGCATTAACCAGTAAAAGGGTGAAGGGAAAATAAACAAATGCCCTAACGCGTCTATCTCTACAGTCCCTACTCTAATACTACACTTACCCCCCTTGGGTAAGGGCCTTTCCCTTGCTTCCAGCTCTCCAGGCGACAGCCTGCCTCCAGCTAAGCCTTCCAGGGAAAGAACACCCACTTCCTGGGCTTGGCCCTTATATATTCTCTTCCCAGGCCCCACCCCTCTCTGGACCTGTTTCCCTCCAAAACCCTCGCTACCCAATCAGAGGATCCTGGGAGATGTAGGCTTTTTCCAGTAACTCCTAAGCAGGCTTGCCTGGGGCCTGCAGGCCTCGCTAGGCCCAGGATCATGACAGGGTATATTAGAGAAGGCAGTCCCACAGATACATTGGTCCCAGACAGCTCAAAACCTTGAAAGTCAAAACCAAAAACCTTGAACTTGACTCAGTGCTTCACTGGAAGCCAGTGAATATGTACAGTCCATGGCATTCCCATCAGGACTTGTGCTGCCACATTTTGGATCAACTAGAGCTTTCGGATGAGTTTCAAGAGTAAGCCAGCATAGAGTGAGTTACAGTAGTCTAGCCTGGATGTGACCGTTGTGTGGATTACTGTGGTTAGATAAGGGTGCAATAGGGAAGAGAATAGCTGCCAAGCTTAGCGTAGATGGGAAAATACCAGCCTGGCTGTATGTGTGGCCTGGGGCTCTATATTCAGGGAGGCATCCAAAGTCACACCCAAACTCTCGATGGACTGTGCTGGTATCTGTGGCGCCCCGTTAAGAGCAGGTAATATGAACCTCCGTCTTTATTGAATTCAGTTTCAACTTGCTCTTTTTAAACCATTCCACCATGGCCTCCAAACCCATAGCCAGATTTTATGGGGCGGCATCCAGGTGCCCATCCAGTAGCAGATAAATGTGGGTGTCATCGGCATACTGGTGACACCTAAGCCTGAAGCTCCATGCCAACTGGGCGAGGAGATGCATGTAGATGTTAAATAATATTGGGGAGAGAAGTGCCCCCTGAGGGATGACACATACTGGGGGGAGGGGTCTAGAGGGCACATTTTTTTCCTAGCACCACACTCCATCCCCAACCATGGAGAATGAGGTAAGCATTTCTTGACTGTGCTCTGCAGGATACTACTCACAAGCCTGGCAGTAAAGCAAGTTTATGCGCTCCTAAGCAGAGTTACACCCTTCTAAGTTCACTGAAGTCAATGGGCATAGAAGGATATGATTCTGCTAAGAACTGCACAATATATATGCTATCTGAATGTAAGACCATAAAGTTGTTCACATGGTTCTTCACAATTGCATGAGGATATTTTCAGTACCACTGCTGTTATTTCCAAGGCTGGAAGTCCTTCTTGTGACTCAAGGAATCTGTGCAGAGACTGACATTATAGTAATGGAAAAGAGAAATAAACCTGCAGAAGCCATTTCCACAGCCATTACCATTCAGAAACTCCATTTGGTGCAGAATACCATGGCTTAGCTACTACTAGGAGCTCAATGGAGCATGCAGATGATTCCCACCCTAAAGGCCCTACACTGGCTGCCAATCAGTTACCAGGGTCAATTTAAAGTATTAGCTATCACATAAAAAGCCCTTTGTGCCCTTGGACCTTAATATATGCGAGACCATCTCTCCCCCTATGCTCTGCCATGACAGTTTCACTCATCTGAGGAGGGGCTTCTGCGGGTGCCAACCTGCAAATGGGCAAAATCAACAACTGCCCATATGCATTCCTTCTCCATTGTGGCCCCCACCTGATGGAATGGCCTACCTGAGGAAGTCTGTAAGGCTCACACTCTCAGTGACCTATACTACTGCATTTACCTTGCTGAACCTAGGATATTACTATAGAATTTTTGCATCATTTAACGTATCATGTTAATACTTACACTTTGCTTAAGACTTCTGGTTGGTTCTCCTACCTAATTCTATTGCACTGTTCACTGAACATCCCATCCTGTTATTACTCATTCTGTAATCCACCTTGACTTCAAGTGAAAAAAGCATTTAAATAATGTAAATATAAATAAGCAAACAAATAACATCCAAATTGCAGACTAGCCCACATAACAGTGCTTCAAGCTACATACAGGCTGACAGGTACAATAACAGCCTGCCCAGCTGGCTTCCAACTGTGAGCTAGTAACTGTCTTCCATAAAGATACTTCCTAGGCATCCAGTTGGGTATTTTAGCACTTCCACGGGAGATACAATGTGGACATTCCCCAAGAACGCTGAAGCTACATCTCCAAAAACAATGAAACTATATATCATATTTGTTAATGGTCATTTTCACTGGTCATAACTGTACTTCTGTAAGCATTTTTTTCCCAAAACAATACGTAGCCACCCTAATAATATGTGGAAATAACAAATAATTTTGACTTTTCAAAAGAAATAGCCCAATATTAAGAAAGTGTCTTAAAAGTAATGGGTCACTTTTATTAACTATGTTATAGATTTTGCTCAGTCTTCAAAGTTCCTATTCTTTCAGTCGTCAGTATTATTTTTACAATGCTGTACCACATTCTCAGTGACTGTACCACATTCCCTCGTCTGAAGAAGTATGCATAAAACTTTGTTTGTCTTAAAGGTGCTAATTGAATCCTACTTTGTTCTCTCTACAGACCAAAACGACTGCCCTCCTGGATCTAGAACAAAGTCTGAGTGCAGTATCACCTTTAAGACCAACAAAGCTTTATTCCAGGTTTTGTGTGCGTGCACACTTCTTCAGATACAATGAAATGTACATGAAAGCTTATACCTGGAATAAAACTTTGCTGGTCTTAAAGATGCCACTGGACACAAACTTTGTTCTGCTATTTCAGGTCAACATGGCTACCCTCCTGAATCCATCTTCAAGAAAAAATACTGAAAGGGAAAATGAAGATTTCTAACATAAAACATTAAAGAAAAACAGTAGAAACAAGAAGTTATCTTTGAATCAAGAAGCTACCTTCGGCAGGAAACTGTGATGAATATACTGTATTCTGTACACAGGAAGAGCTGTTCCAAAACAGAAATCTGTATTGTGCACAGTCCATTTACAATCATCTCTGATTTAACAACTGTTAACCTTCGGTCATAGTGCCTCACTTGAAAAAAATACTGGCGTTTCGCTTAATACAGAAATATTCCAATCGTGCTTCCTTTCTAATAATGAAAGTAGGGTTGTTCTTTTCCCATTCGAAACAACGATGAATGAGACCTCCCCACTGCCACGTTAACAGCAAACTACAGTCACTCTGCTGCCTCTGCACAATCAGCCGCTCCCAGGCAGGGAAATATTAACTTTCCTGGTATCAGAGCTAATGTTACAACCTGACTAACATCAAGGGCCCCTCCTTCTGCCGGGAAAACTCATCTGAAGATGTTTTCATTCAACCAGCACACAATCAGGGCCTTGCAGAGTCAGATTATAGTGATCTCCTTTCAGAAGAAGAACAAAAACGGCACGACTTTCATCGGATCCTGGGAAATTGCTTCCGCTCGAACGGTCTTACCCCAATCTTTCTTTGCTTTCCTCTGGGGTGAGCTGATCGAAAGACTTGGCTTCCTCTTTGCCCAGGAAGGCCTCATGGTCATACTGGAAGCTCTGATTATCTTCGTGCTGCTGATTGCTGAGCTCGGGGTCAGGATGAACTCCCCTCTCCTTCCTGAAAGTAGGAACGCCACGGGACCCCCGGAGGCAAAGCAGCAGCAGCAACGCCGAGAAGTAGCTGCACGGGGCTTTGAAGCCCATTCTCTTGTCCGGGCAACGCAGACTCTGTCACAGGGAGAGCAACACAGAAGTTGCGTAGCATCAAAGAAACAGAAACTTTCAAGCACGTGATACAAGAGTCGAGTCAATTCACACAGTGCCTTTACCTGCAAAAGTGTTCGTTCGCTATAACCTCCCGCGCAGCAGCACCGGCGGAACTCAGGGCTCTCTCAACTCGCCCCCCCAAAAAGATTCACCCCCCCATTGCAGAATACCGGCTGGGAAAGCCTCCAATTAGGAATGCACATGAATGACCTAATGTGGATTGGAACTGGAATCCCCCCCCCCCCCCATCCCGGCCGAGCCAGTCAGGAGTAGGGTTACAAACGATTTACTAGGCTGTGCCCTTTCATGCTACAATTCTTGCGATTGGGTAAGGAAGATGGGGTCGGTGGGAGGAGAATACGAGGGGCCACCGGATCGCCACGTTTACAAGGCAACTCGAGTTTCCCCGCCAGACGGCTGCGAAAGAGAGCCGGCGATGAGCTGTAATGTGCAGAAGGGGCCCGGGGAAAGTTTTTTGTTCCAGCTTGGGAACGATTTCTTGTTGTTTTGCTGGCACCGAATGTTTTAGGGACACGCAGCTCCATCATCTGCATGTTTGCTTGGAAGACGTTCCTGCTGAATCCAATGGGATGTATATTGCCAAATAATGGGGTCTGCTGTGAATAATTTAAAAACAAAATGCTATGAAGCCCCTACACGGCCACAGCTGCTTCATTCGAAAATCCCACGTGCATGCAATTAATTTCTTACTTAAAAACAAAAAAGAACATTTCAAATATTTCAGAGCAGGACGTTTGTACAGTCATTGTATCTATAAAACTCGTGGGTGGGAAGTGAAAATCTTCTGTCCTTGTGGGGAAATGCCCGTTTAACAGTGCAATGTTTAGGGCCAAACGACATAATTCTGGAACTTCAACTAGGAAATTTAGCACTAAAAACCTGCCTAGTAGGGGGAAGATTAACTTTTCCCTGTCACGGTTTTCCTGAGTAAAAGTAGTCCCCAGGTTTGCTTTATTTTATTTTTAAATTACCTAAATGGTTTTTACCCTGCCCTTCAATAAAGTCATGCGGCTAGGGATGCCATCCTGCAGATGGGACCTGGGGATCCCTTTGAATTACAGCTCATCTTCAGACTCCAGCTCCCCTGGCAAAATTGGAGGGTGAACTGCACAGCATTGTACCCACTGAGGTCCCTATCCTCACCAGGCTCCGCCCCCAAATCTCTAGGAGTCTCCCAGCCTGGATCTGGTAGCCCTAGCATCCCTTCCCCTGCAGATGGCCAGGGGGGACCTGGGGAGCCCTATGTGGAACACAGCTGGTATTAAAACATCAACGTCAAACCTTCAGCAAACTCTCAAAGGAAACTGTTCTGGAAAGTTCTTCAGCAGGTCACAGAGAAATGTGCTATTCACAGCAAAGGCATGTAGGTGCTTGTCTTGCCCTTCCCCACCACCAGGTCTTAAAACTGCTGGAGGTGAGTGTCAAGTCGGCTGAATTCAATAACGAGTCTCTTGATAGAGTAACAAGTTTATTGTAATCAGAACTAGAGACCATGGCAGAGATTGAAGGACTGAAATACATATGCACTAATCCAGTATTTAAGGTATGAATCTAAAGGATTCCTACGGGGGGGCAATCTATGCAACACATCTTCACACTAGGATGCTACTGCTTTCGTTCCCAGGCCGAAGCCTTGACACCCCATACTCCCCACAGAGAACAAGGCTGGGAAGGCGCCACTATCTTGTTCACATGTTAGCATTTCAAAGCAGGTTACACAACAAAGGCCTTTCTAGTGAGGGGGCAGGAAAGTGGGCTAGCAGCCCCCGGTGTACACTGTAAAGTACCCAGACTCCTTTACTTCAGAACCAAACTTAATACAGATATTGAGTAACTCATAGCAGACTTGACATACTGCCCCCCCTAGGGCCCCCTCCCTGCCAGGCAGCCTTGCAAGGAGGGCGATTCACATTTATGGCTCCGGAACTCGGGCCCCGAGAGGCTCCGGCACTCCCCCTTCGAGGGGAGGGTTGGTGAATCTTGCAAATGCCATTTGGACGGCCCCGGAGATCTGCGCAGTAGGCTGCAATGAAAAACAGGGTGGACTTTACCAAGGGCAGGGGGGAGGTCTAACTCTACTGTCACCGGGTTGATCACCCGCTTGATTTTGAATGGCCCTAAGAACTTAAAAGCCAATTTCCTAGACGGTTGTGCCAGAGGCAGGTTTTTTGTTGACAGAAATACGGAATCCCCCACCTTCAAGTCCCAGACTGGCACATGGCTTTTATCGTACTGTTTTTTATACGCCTCCTTAGCCAGCTTCAGGTTTTCTTGAATGGCTGGCCAACATTGGCTGGGACCTTGCCACCATTGCTCGAAACTTGAGCCCGTCAATCCCTCCCCCCCTGGCAGCATGGGGATCGGCTTTCCCTCATACCCAAACACTGTTGCAAAGGGAGATGCTTTTGTGGAACTGTGAGCGCTGTTGTTGTAAGCGTATTCAGCGAAGGGGAGGAGGTCCACCCAGTCTGACTGGCGTAGGCTCACAAAGCACCGTAGGTACTGCTCTAGCACCCCGTTCACTCTCTCAGTCTGTCCGTCCGTCTGGGGGTGATAGGCAGAGCTTAGCCCCCGTTCCATCCCTAATAATTTACAAAACTCCCGCCAGAAGGTGGCAACGAACTGAGGCCCCCTGTCACTTATGACCTTGTCAGGGATGGAGTGATGCTTGGCCACGTGGTCGAAAAATAAAGTCGCTAGCTTCTTGGCCGTGGGTAATTGGCTGCAGGGGATGAAGTGGGCTTGTTTTGAAAACGTGTCCACTACCACCAGTATGACTGTTTTCCCCCGGGAGGATGGTAGCTCGACTATGAAGTCCATGGACACTATGGCCCATGGCCGTTTTGCTGTTTCCAGAGGCTGTAGGAGTCCCGGGGGTTTCCCCCCCCCTCTTTTTTGCCATCACACACACCGGGCAACCAGCTACAAAGTCCGACACATCCTTCTTTAGGGACGGCCACCAGAACTGCCGGTGCACTAAGTGCAAGGTTTTTACATAGCCGAAGTGCCCAGCTAATTTGGAGCAGTGACATAGTTGGAGAATTTCTTTCCTTAATGTTTCTGGGATGTACAGTTTCTCCCCCTTGTACCAAAGAGCGTCTTTTCTTTTCTGCAACCCCTCCGGCCGCCCACCTCCCTCCCGTTCGGCCTCTAGGGTGATTCGTTCTTTGCTTAGCCCACTCAATTCCTTTTTCCTCTGCGAGCGGGTAGTGACCATAGCCGCCACTTGTGTGGGGGGGATCAGGGAATCTACCACTTCCTCTCTCTGGCTCTCATGCTGTGGGAGCCTGGACAGGGTGTCTGCTAGAAAATTGCGGGTCCCCGGGATGTGCTTCAGGGTGAAGTCGAATCTGGAGAAGAAGCCCGCCCACCTGATTTGCTTTTCACTCAATTTTCTTTTCCCTGTTAGTGCCTCTAGATTTTTGTGGTCCGTCCATATCTCAAAGGGCACCCTGGCTCCCTCCAACCAGGACCTCCAAGTTTTCAGTGCAAACATGACAGCGAAAGCCTCTTTGTCCCACACTGACCAGTTCCTCTGCTCCTCTGAGAACTTTTGCGAAATGTAAGCGCAGGGTCTCAGCTTCCCCTCCTCATCCCTCTGCATGAGAATGGCTCCTACGGCGACATCGGAGGCGTCGCATTGGACCACAAACCCCTTCCGCTCATCTGGGTGGCTTAAGACCGGCTCGCTTGTGAACAGTTGTTTAAGCCGGTCGAAAGCCGCCTGACAAGTCGGTGTCCAATTCAGCCTGGCCCCTGGTCGCTTTGCCTCCTCCCCCCTCCCCTTCGTCTTCAGGAGGTCTGTTAGGGGCAGAGCGATCTGGGCGAACCCTTCAATGAATGTCCTATAGAAATTGGAGAATCCGATGAAACTTTGGAGCTGTCTACGTGTCCTCGGGGGGGCCCACTCTAGAACTGCCTGAACTTTAGCTGGATCCATGGCCAGCCCGTCCCCAGACACCCGGAAGCCCAAATAGTCTAGTTCCGTGCGGTGGAACTCGCATTTAGACAGCTTGGCGTAGAGCTGGTGCTTCAGCAGGGTGGCCAACACTTCCCTCACTAGTTTCACATGGGATTGTTCGTCTTGTGAATAAATAATGATGTCATCAAGGTACACCACCACCCCCTTGTACAGAAATTTCCGCAATACATCATTTATGAAATTCATGAACACCCCAGGTGCCCCTTGCAATCCAAACGGCATGACTAAATATTCAAATTGCCCCATCGGGGTGTTGAACGCCGTTTTCCACTCATCCCCCTCCTTGATGCGCACTCGGAAGTACGCGTCCCGCAGGTCAAGCTTTGTGAAAATCTTCCCCCCCGCCACCGTGCTTAGCAAATCTTTGATGAGGGGGATGGGGTAGGCGTTTGACATGGAAATCGCGTTAATCCCACGAAAATCAGTGCAAAGCCTAAGACTGTGGTCCTTTTTCTTTCTAAACAACACGGGGGCCGCGTGGGGGGCCGTCGCGGGTCTGATGAACCCCCTTTTCAAGTTCAAGTCTAGGAATTTTCGCAGCTCCTTCTTCTCAGCCCACCCCATTTGGTAGAGCTTGGCCCTGGGAAGGCTTTCCCCGGGGATTAGTTCTATCGCGCAGTCTGTGCTCCTGTGGGGGGGTAGCTGGTTGGCCTCCCGCTCACTAAATACTTCCATCAGGTCGCGGTAGGCGTCCGGGACATGGTGCACCTCTTCCACCAGGACGCACGCCCTCTCCCGAGCAGCTGGCGCTCGTGGCCCCCATGCTGCCTGCCAAAGGTGCTGGTTGCAACTTGGGTCGGGAAATCTGATGGTCTGGGCTCTCCAGCGGATGAGGGGCTCGTGCTTCTCCAACCACCCCACTCCCAGGACCACGGGGTAGCCACAGGCGGGCGCGATCACAAACGTCTCTGAGTCCCAGTGGTCCTCAATCCCCAGGGGGCACGGCTCAGTCTCTTGCGTGCAGGGTTCCCCCCCCCATTACTGACTCATCCATCTGTTCAAAGTGCATGGGGTGGGGCAGTTGTAAGCGTTTCAACCCCAGAGCCTCCACCACCTTGGGGGAAATCAGCTCTCTATTACAGCCCGAGTCTATGAGGGCCCGGATCTGTAGGAACCTTTTTAGCTTTGGGTTCAACAATTTGACCACTATAAAGTACAACCTTCCCGTGGGTCTCACCGTTAGCGGTGCCTCCTCTCGGTCGACCTGCTGGTTGGCACCGTTCAAAGCAGGTCGGCGTCGTTTCCCGCCGGCTCCTCTTCCCACGCCAGCTCGGCCAGCTCCTCTGACAGACGCACCTCCTCCTCTTGTAGGTCGTCTTGCACCAGGAGCGCGCTGCTCTTCGCCGTGTCCTTAGGGCGGCCGGTGGTTTTCTTGGGGCCGGGGGTGCCCGGGCGGGTGGCTCCCTGCGGTGGGGCGGCCCCGGTGGCTGATTGGGGGCAGCCGGAGGCCAGATGGTTGGGGTCCCCACACCGGAAACAACGTCGGGGCCCCCCTGGGGCAGCCACCGCCTGCTTCTTGACTTTAGGTGGCTCAGCCTTCCCGGAGCTTGCTTTCGGCGTTCCCCTGCCGGCGGCCAGTGCTTGGCGCAGCATCGCCACTCGTTTCAGGTTGGTCTCCACCTCCCCCGTCAGCTGAATCCACCCCACCAGGGTATCGGGGCGGGCTTGCGTGAGCGCTCTATCCAGGATGCTCGGGTTCAGCCCATTGGTGAAGTGCTCGATCTTCATCACCTCGTTCCAGTTCCGAGCCCGGGCGGCGTTGGCCTGGAAGTTGGCCGCGTACTCTCGGATGGATCGGGCCCCTTGTTTCATGTTCCGCAGCGCCGCCCGCGCTCTGGTTTCTTGCAGGGGGTCCTCGTACTGGGTCAGCAGGGCTTGCACGAAAGTGTTTACGAAGTGGAGGACCGGGCTGTTGGTTTCGCATAGGCTCACATACCACTTCTTCGCTGCGCCCCGTAGCTTCGACCCGAGGTAGTCCACGCGGCTCATCTCATCGGGGAATGAGTCCCCCCAGTAGTGCATGTAGCTGTTCGCCTGGATCGCGAAGTAGTTCACTTCCTCCGGGTCCCCGTCGAACGTGGCGTCCAGCTCCCGGCCTCCCCCCAGGTCTCTTTGTCTGACCGGGGCAGGAGGGGGCGCCGCTGGGGCTTGCAGGGCCGCTCCGGGTGGAGGGGCGGCGGGGCCCTGTTGAACCGGGGGTCCCCGCGGACCCATCGGGGCTGGCTGTTGCTGGCGAGCCCCAGTCACCCCCAGCGCTCTGCCCAGCTGCGCGGTCAGGGTCTGCATCTGGTCCTTGAGGTCTCTCACCGCCCCGTCGATCTCCCTGCGGACCATCGCGCGAAACGCCTCGTACTCCTCATCGGTCTGGTCCTTGGGGCTCGCCCCTCCGTCATCCGCTCCGCACTCGGCCCCTTCACTTCCACTCCCGGGGTCTTGCGCCCCCGCGGCTCCGGCGCCTTCGCTCGCCTCGCCCGGGTGGGCGGCGGCGGCCTCGGCCAGTTGGACCCGCTTGGTGTGGCGGGTCATGATCGCCTCCCATCGGACCGGGGCTTGATCCATCAGCGTAGTGGAGGTCCTTGGCTGGTATTGCCGTGGGGTCACCACCAGCTGAAACTGTGGAGGGGAGGCCGCGGTCCTTCTGGCAGTATGGATGTGCCAGGGTGTCTCGGCCCCCTCCACTCTGGTTGGGAATCCTCCATTCTCCGGAGACTGTTCGGACATCGCCTTTTCAGTTGCCGGAAAGGTTGAACTCCAAGATAGAGGAGTCCTTCAAAATGTCAAGTCGGCTGAATTCAATAACGAGTCTCTTGATAGAGTAACAAGTTTATTGTAATCAGAACTAGAGACCATGGCAGAGATTGAAGGACTGAAATACATATGCACTAATCCAGTATTTAAGGTATGAATCTAAAGGATTCCTACGGGGGGGCAATCTATGCAACACATCTTCACACTAGGATGCTACTGCTTTCGTTCCCAGGCCGAAGCCTTGACACCCCATACTCCCCACAGAGAACAAGGCTGGGAAGGCGCCACTATCTTGTTCACATGTTAGCATTTCAAAGCAGGTTACACAACAAAGGCCTTTCTAGTGAGGGGGCAGGAAAGTGGGCTAGCAGCCCCCGGTGTACACTGTAAAGTACCCAGACTCCTTTACTTCAGAACCAAACTTAATACAGATATTGAGTAACTCATAGCAGACTTGACAGTGAGAGGTTTGATCAGAGAAATAGCACTGGGTGAAGAAGACTTACTCTATAACCTTGTGAAAATGGGCATCTGCAAATACTCCGATCCTCACATCTGCAATGCTATACTTTCAGAATACTCCATTATCCTTGTCTTTCTCTGTGCCGCTATTTTAAATGAACCAAACTGAAAAACTCTTGTTACTCAAAGCATTTCCCCTATTAGCACTAGCCAAGTACTTATGTCCCAACATCAACTAGTCTTGCAAGTGTATGTTTGTGTTAAGTGCCAGTGCCAACAAGTCGCTTCCAATTTAAGATACCCTATGAATTAAGGATCTCCAAAATGTCCTATCATTAACATGCTTGCTGGATTAATGCATATTGAGCATCACAACTTCTTTGACGGAGTTAATCCATCTACATATATATGAACATCTAATGTTGCGTATTTCTCTTTTCCTGCTCCCTTCAACTTTTTTTTTTAGCATTATTGTCTTTTACAGTGATATTTGTCCTCTCATAATGTGACCAATCTTTTTAGCTTCTAGGAAGAGTTCAGGCTTTATTTGATCTAGAACCCACTGATTTATCTTTTTGGTAGTCTGTGGGATCTCTCCTCCAACTCCACATTTCAAATGAATCAACTTTCTTCATTGTCTATCTTTCACACATATATAGTAATGGGGAATACTATAGTATAACTTACTTTGATCTTTGTTGCCAGCAACACATCCTTACACTTAGCTCTTCCATGATTGCCCTTCCCAGTCTTGATCTCTTTCTGCTTTTTTGGTTGCAGTCTCCTTTTTGTTTTATGATGAAGCCAAGGAATAGAAAATATTGAACAATTTCAATTTCTTCATTGTCAGCCTCAAAGTTATGTAATGCACCAGGAGTCATTACTTTTATCTTCTTAATGTTCAGCAGTGATCCTGCTTTGGCACTTTCTGCTTTAACCTTCATCAGTAGTCATTTCCGGTCTTCACTGTTTTCTGCTAGTAATGTGTTGTCATCTGCATACCTCAGATTATTAATGTTCCTTCCCCCAATTTTCACTCCACCGCCACTAAATCGAATCCAGCTTTCCTCATAATATGTTCTGCATACAGACTGAACAGACAGAGAGATAAAATAAATCTTTGACATTTTTGCCAGTTCTGATTCTCCATATTCTGACCTAACAGTAGCCTTTTGTCCAGTGTCCATAGATGATGTGGCACACCCATTGGTTTTAAAACCAACTATAGATCCACACAGTCAGAATAAAAGCTTTGTTGTAATCTATGAAAACAAGCCAATTTCCTTCTGAAATTCTGTCATACAGAGCAGTAACCAACGAATTTACAATATAATTTCTAGTGCCTCTTCCTTTTCTGAATCCAGCTTGAACAGCTGGCATTTCATATTCCAAATATAGTAACAGTCTTTGTTGTAAAATGTTGAGCGTTGATGCAGTGGTCCAATAATTGCTTCAGTCTTTGACATCTCCTTTCTTTCAGAATTGAATGTAGATTGAGTGTTTCCAATCTGTGGACCATTGTTCTGTTTTCCATATTTGTTGGACTCCATTTCTGTGGCTTGGAATAGCTCTATTGATATCCCATCTACTGCTGGTGATATGTTTCCTATAATGTGTGAGGGAAACTATCTAGTTTAACAAATTCCATAGAGAAAATGCTTTAAGATATTGCAGTGAACTCTGGAAAGTTTCAGGACCAGCAAATATAGATTTAATGCAAATTAGCAAAAGATTTTCTGTTCTTATATTTGCATATATTCTCATGCACAGAAAGGCCAGCTGGAGAATTAAATAATGAAAGGAGAACTTTCACAGAAGTGAAATTAGTATATTGCTTTCAACAATACTGACAAAATCTTGTTTCCAAATGGCAGAAGAAACTAGCAATATCTATTAGTATGCCAGGAAACCTTTATTTTGGAATATTTTCCACGATGCACTTACAAAACTAATGTGCCTTCAGGAACACTGAGGGCCAGCTTGTGTTTTAATAGAATGTGTTACAAGTAAATTATCCTAAATGTTAAATTATTATCAATGCCCATTAGATTACATAGTAAATTATTATAAATCTGCAGTAGACTTCTGCATAGCATATACATATATATATATGGGGTGTATGAGTTAGGAAGCAACAACCAATCACAGCTTTGCAGCACATTCACTAACTATGTGCTATCATCACCTGATTATCACCATTTGAGTACATCAAATGATAATCTCCATATGTTTTACACCTTTGCTTACAAGAACCTACTGTCTGTTGATGAAGGTGTCTTTATAACCAAGTAAGTCGATTATATTTCTTTAAAAAATTTTGAAGCAGTGTGTAAGAAAACAAAGAATTAGGTCAGTTCATCTGTAATAAACATGTTTAAATGAATTGAAGCAGATATTAAAGATTGGTTGTTTGGGATCTGGTTCGCTTCAGTGTTACTATCAATGACTTAGATGAAGGGTGCAAAGGGAATCATTATCAAAACTGCAGATAACTCAAAACTGTGTGAGATAGATAATACCTTAGAAAGCAAAAATAGTATTCAAAATGATCTTAATAGACTAGAAAGCTGGGCTGAAACTAAGAACATAATATTTAACACAGACAAAGCACAGCTCAGCTTTTAGGCAAAAAGAATTAAATGCAAAGATACAGAATGGGGGAGACCTGGTTTAGCAGTAGTAGATGTTAAAACAATCTCAACAATGCAGTCAATCACAGCCTGAGAAATATTTTAGGCTGCATTTATACAAGTGTTGGAAGAGAAGGACCAGATGCTCTCTCTTAGCCTCAGCCTCCAGAGGGGGGTTACAAGAGTCAGATAGGCAAACCAGGTTTCTTTCCTGTTTTCTGCCTTTGATATCCCTTTGATATGCAGACTGATACTCTTAGAGAAATTGTCTTCCTTGTTTCTGTCCTCTCTTCTCTCACACACAAAAAGACAGAGCAAGTTTACTCTCCATCTTTGCCACCATAGGTGCAAGGGTGGAATCTCCATCTCTACCCATCCTAGGCATTTAGAATAGCTAGGTTCTATCTCTGCCCCTCATCTTTAGTATATAGAATGGAGTTCCCTAAATAAATAAGTCTTTAGTAGTTTGAAACTGACAAGATACTCTGTGTAACTCTGTAACTGGCTAGCACATTCAGAACAAAGAGAAGTTCTGACTGTTTAGCCTTAAGTGCACTTTACTACAGTAGAATACAAGTTATTTCCTTACCATACCATTGACTCTATCAACAAGTAGAGTATCCAAGTCATAAAAAGTCTACTCTGTTCTGCACTAGACAGACCTCAGTGGGAGTAGTGTCCAGTTCTGGATACCATGCTTTGAAATGGTTGTAGCCAGAATGGGATAGTTTTAGAGCACTGAAATTGTCAGGGGTCTGGAAAACAAGTCCTGTAAGGGAAGATTGAATTAACTCTTGAGAAGGCTCAGCAGGGACATGATTGTACTTCTTAATTAACAAAAAGGCTGTCGTATGGAAGAGGTCAGATATTAGTTAGTTCTCTGCTGCTCCGGCGAGGAAGACTTGATCTAATGGTCTTGAGTTACAGAAGGGTAGGTTTCAGTTAAATGTTAGGTGACACTTCCTAACAGAGCAGCAATGGAAGCAATTATCCAATGGGGGGGGGGGGGGGTTGGCTTCTTCCTCTGTAGAGGTTTTCAGGCAATGAGCCTTTTTGGGAATGCTTTGTTTTGGATTTCAAGGCTAGACCATATGGCCTATTTATTTAAATTATTTCTAAGCCATCTTTCTCATTAAGATCAAAGCAGATTTTAGCAGCCAGGATGGGCAAAGTTCCAGTGCACAAGTATTGTCCTTTACAGATCTCATGTTCCTGTCAACATCCATCACAGTAACTGGATCAAACTGACCCATAAGCAAACCATACAATGTATTAGCCATTTCTTTTGCCTGGTTTATATTATAGCTAACATCCAGATCAGAACCTAGAAGGCACTTTCCAATTCTATGGTTCTACAAGCCTGGCAGGGAGCTGGAAAAGGTTCAGTGAAGACCAAAAAGCCTTTGAAACATTCTCAATTTAACTCCAGATCCATAATCTACAGAGTTGAGTTTGCACTCTTAGAATTCAATTTTTACACAGTGGCTGGACCTCCTTTTCTATTATAATTACACTTAAGTGTAATATTGACTGTGAATTACCCGTAGCAGTTGAACTGTCAATACTGTTCACCCATGCTCAGTTTAAAAACATTCTTTTTCTAGTCTGCAGATCTGTGAAATGACTCTAAGTTTCATGCACTCCAGTCTTAAAGCATTTCAAAATATTTGGCTGCAATATGGGCTGCAATTTTGGAAGCAATAGGCTTAAGCAACCTTGGTAATACTGAAAACTATACAAGGCTTTTAGCTAAAGCTAGGCAAATATTAGGGTTTTATCAGGTGGCAAACAGTTCTAATAATAGGTGTAAACTTTGGGGGTGCACTGCCAAGAGGCTGAAGCACCCTCCCCCCAAATTTTGCTAGGGGACTGCTGAGCCTCCTCTGGTCAACCACTGTCAGACAATATTGACAAATTCACATAAGGGTTCAGTTACAATGGTAGCTGAAACACAGGACTGTTGCATCATGTTACAATTTCCATGACTCTTTGGGGCTTTGTTCCTGTTTGCTAATATGTATTTGTGTGTTTACTAAGAATTTATAATATAAAAGGAGTCACAGTTTATATAAACGATTTACAAAGAAATATTACAAAAGAATTAAGATTTTCTGAAGGATGATACATGATTTTGTAAATCAGACTCCCAGAAGGTAAGATTTACACACTAGCAACAATATATGCCCCAAAAAATGCACGAGAAAAATTTTAAGAAAGTGTTTTCCAATCCATTTTAGATTTTCAAGAAGAAGGAATAACGATCATCACACACATGAACGGGAGGGCAACTCCCTCAAAATGTGTTTAATTATATGGAAGTGTTACAATTAGAAGAGGGTTGGAGGATAAAAAATCAGAATGCTAGTGACTATCTTTTCCGACAGACACCAAACATATTCAAGGATTGATATGTGCTCAATATAAAAAACCTTAGTTATTAATCTAGTTATTAAGCTTATCAACAGTATTATGTCTGTAACATCATACAAGTATAGGGTTGGCAAGTCCCCTGCAGCCATATAACCCCATGGAGTTTTCCCTCCCAAATTGCATAGAGTTTTCCCGAAAATGCCTAGAGCAGACGGCATGCGATGTCACCAGCTCAATGATGTTACTTGAGGGTGACGTCATCGTGCTGGCAACGTTGGGGAAAGTTTCCCCCACTGGCCCAATGTGGGCTGGCTCAATGTGGGCTGGCAGGTTCAGAACCTCCAGGGCAGAAGAACCCTCACCCAGCCCGGGGGCTTGGCAGCCTCGTACAAATAACTTTCTCACCCTCAGTGAACGGTACACCTTTGAGTTGAAGGCCACGGCTTGGAGACTTTCGCTTTTGAAGCAACTTGCTTGAGCTGGTTATGATAACAATGCAAGGGGGGAGGGGAATGATTCATTGGCAGAGAAAAAAGGTGCCTAGTGCTTCAAACATGTAACGGTATGGAACCAAGGGTATAATTGTAATCCTGAGCCCGAGTTCCCCAGTCTCACCAAGACAAAGTCTTCAACCTGTAACATCTTCATTTAGTGAATAAACCAACTTTGATTTCATTATTGATGGAGATTGTGCAGCACCTGACACTGAAGAGAAGAAACCTTCAGGTAAGGTCCAATGTTTCAATCTTTTACTACATAGTAAAAGACATAGTAAAAAAATGATTATTACTATCATATAATGTTTAAAATTTACAATATCATTGTTTATTATATATTTTCTTTTTGCTTTTGATGTAATTATAATTGTGATATGATTTTTATTTTATTTGTTCCGGTTCTGTTTATATTTATTAAAATAAAATTTTATTTTAAAATAGAATGTATACACTGCCATAAAAGATCTGTGTCTTAGTGTTAGCCAAATTGCCTTTTTGTGTAAATTTGGTGTGGGGGGTTAGTTAGGTAGGGAAGTGTGAGATGACCAGCATCACCCGCAATAATGGACCCAAACTGATCAGGATTGGGGATGGCTCTTTCAGCAAGGTAGGGGTTTAAAAAGTGTCACACCTGATGGCATAGGGGTCTGTCTTAAATAGCCACATTCATAATCTCAGGCAGAAGCCCTCAATGAGACTTCCTGACATACTAACATTTCCAAGGTTGTTTTGACAAAAGACACCTGGAGAGCGATACTAGCTCCTCTGAGTGGATCATATGCTAAAACAAAGAAAACTATATTGGGCAATTTAGGATCTAATGTTTGCTATTGTGACACCTCTTTGGGAAACATTGGGAAAACAAAGGAATCAGGAAAAGGTGAGATGGGTGGCCAGATCTGGCTGATGGTGAAAGATGACAGGAAGATAGTTGACAGGAAGATTCTTTTGTCTATGGGCAGATGTAGCAACAGTTCTTTGTTAACAGCAAGGTGATTGCATCTGCATAACCAAAGCTTAGGCAAGACTCTGTACATGGTGCAGGTGCAGCATCTTCATGGCTGCTTGTAATAAAATATGTTGTCCTTTTTGAAATTCTCCAGAAGCATGGCTTCTCCAAGGTCTGTAGCTGCCCATGTCTCCAGAAAGATGGGGTTGCAATTGTTTGTCTGCATTGACTATGCAGTCGAAGAAGTGAAGCATGATCTGGAATCTTTATGGCTAGGTGGACAGAATTGCTAGCTGGACAGAACTGGACAAAACTGCTAGCTGGACAGAACTGCTAGCTCTTAGGTCTGTAGCTGCCCGTGTCTCCAGGAAGATGGGGTTGCAGTTATTTGCCTGCAGTTACTATGCAGACAAAGAAGTGAAGGATGATCTGGAATCTTTATGGCTAGGTGGACAGAATCTTTATGGCTAGGTGGACAGAACTGGCTCAGCCTGGCAACAGTCCATAGGAATCAACTGCCCTTAGCTGGCATGGCACGACTGCCAATCTGTATACAGTCCATTAGAGTCCAGTGTAAACATGGGGTTTGTTGAAAATCATAGTCCTTGGGCAACATTAGGCCCACACAAAGTAGCTTAGTCCTTAACCCTGACTGGCTCTGTCCATTTTCAATATAGCAACAGTCAGACTGCAAGGCCTCTATTGGGCCCAACATACTTGCTTGGTTTCAATTTATATTTGAGGGAAGAGTAAATCTCTTATTTTACTTTTCAATTTTGTTGTCATTACACTGTGTTGTATTTTGGAAATGAAACACTGGAAGGATAGGGCCCATGTTTCCTTGTTGAAATTGCTTACTGCTATTGTCTTCTGGGTGTGGAACGGTTTTCTTCTGGGTGTGGAATGGGCCTATATATCCTCGATTGAGAAAGGAAATTTTAAAAAGGCCTCTGATTTGCATTCCTTGCCATCCCATCTTGTTCATGCAGATGGGCTTTCTCATTTAGGGTTGCCAGCATCCAGGTGGGAGCTGGGTATCTTCTGCTTTTACAACTGATCTCCAGCTGGCAGAGATCAGCTTCTCTGGAGAAAATGGCTGCTTTGAAAGGTGGACTCTATGGCATTGTACTATGCTGAGGTACCATCGAAGTGTGATGGTGAGAGAGTCATAGGCACTAAATGCAGAATCTGTTATTAATTCTGACATGTTTATTGACTTTACTGTTATTAATTCTAACATGTTTATTGACTTTACTGTTATTAATTCTAACATGTTTATTGACTTTGCTGTTTTCCAACACAACAAATGCTATCTAAAACAAAATGGCTGTTCTTTCAATTTGTTAATTGTACTATTTTGTCATAGATTCTAACTTGGTACTATTTTGCATGCTTAACTACTACGTTTTTCGGCCATTTCCAGTAAAACCGGAAGTGGCTCAAAAAAACGGAAGTGCTGCCCCAGAGCAGCCATTTGAGTGGAGAAGCACAAAAGACCACTCAAATGGCTGCTAGTAACTTGTGGTCCCTTTTGCTTCCCCTGGGGAAACAAAAAGGACCACTCAAATGGCTGCAAAACTTCAGTGATTCTGATCACTGAGCAGGCTTGCAGCCAGTTTAGGCTAACAGCTATCCCTTTTCAGGGATCATTTTTTGCGCTTCACCCCTCCCACCTTAGAAGGGGGGGAGGAGCAAAACTGGCCATGTAATGGCTGGCAGCCATTTGAGTTGTCCATTTTCATCCCTCTAAACACCACTCAAATGGCTGCCAGCCATTTCCTGTTTGGGCTACTTCTGCTTTTACCAGAAGCAGTCCAAAACGCAATTTACATCCCCGCCCACCTCCCAGAACATTTTCTCCAAAGGCCTCCACTGGAAATAAATAAATAAATAAAGGTAAGGGGATTAGGCAACCCTAGTGAGTGAGTGAGTATGTGTGTGTGTGAGAGAGAGCAGCCAGCTACTGGGGAATAAGGAAATGACTGTATTCAGGAGAACTGTGCTGCTGTATTTTTATTTCTTTGTATTAGGGAATGGGACAATCTCCCGGCCACACCCCCAAAGTCTCCCAGCCACACCCCCAAAGTCCTCAGGTATTTTCTTAGTTATTCTTGGCAACCCTAACTACTGCCTACCAGCTATATGTAACTCTGCTCACTGTGCCCCATTTAATTGTCTGATGAAGTGTGTATGCACATGAAAGCTTACATTCTGTATAAAACTTGTTGGTCTTAAAGGTGCTACTGGACTCCAACTTTGTTCTGAATCAATGAGAAAGCCCATCTGCATGAACAAGATGTGGGGAGGGGAAGAAGGCAAGATATATAAAATCCGAGGTGGCATAACTGTGAATTTTCTTTGAGATCACGGCTATGGGCACTGTTTTGAATTGCCTCAAAATGTGCTTCTACTTACTTGTAGGATATGTGTTTGATGTGAGAAGAAGATTGCTACTACTCTGAACTCTGTTCATAGTTCATAAATAGAATGCATAGCAACTGTTTTGTATCCTGCCCTGGCTCAGAGACTTCAGCCATTCATTTATCAAGCAAAGGCATCTCTGATGCCATAATTTAGTAAATTTCAGCACTAAGTCACCCTTATGAATAAGTCAGAAACAAGACTCCTGTAAATGAATATCCAGGAAAACTTTTAAAATGCTCACCTACTGGCTTTTCTGTGTTGCCTTTCTTACTGTCAAATTTATGACCATTAGTTTGTCCTGTGCACATGGTACGTATATCTTCAGATCTTGAAGTGACTATTCTAAAAGTGAATTTCAAAAACAGGACAGAACAGGAGACCACTGAGATACCACTATAAGCAGTGGCCAAACTCCCACCTTTCCCTAGGTTTGGCCCAGCCCAGAGGCACTGCTAGGGAGAGCCTAAGTTCCCCTAAATTTCTGGGGAGCCCCACTTCCATAGGTAGTGGCAACTACCTAGTGTGATGTCATTGGCTCCTCCCTATGAAGTCACTGGCTCCAGTTCTTTTAAGGAC
The DNA here is from genome assembly GCF_032191835.1 of Heteronotia binoei. Classification (NCBI taxonomy): domain Eukaryota; kingdom Metazoa; phylum Chordata; class Lepidosauria; order Squamata; family Gekkonidae; genus Heteronotia; species Heteronotia binoei. The sequence continues at coordinate 133,909,121 of NC_083243.1, read as the reverse complement.
CTAGCATAGCAATGCCTCTAGCACTGAGGACAACAAATTTCTTTTGCTTAAGTCACAACAGGTTGTTTTTTTTTAAATTTCCTTCCTATTCATTCCATTATTTTTAAAAAAAGTTCTGGCAGCTGGCCAGGAGATAATAACTGCCCTCCCAATGGAAAACTGGACAGTTGGCAATGAATTAGGCATCCACAACTGACAATGAGAAGTTAGGATGTCCCTCCCTAACACAAACATTCCACTCAGTACTGCTGCTGTTGTGTATGCTGGTGGTATGTGCCTGCCTTTCCTTAGCCCAGACCCTAGTACAGCAGCAGGGAGGATGGTGGCACTCTGTTGAGAAGCATCCAGAAACAAACTCAGACTCAACAACTCCATCTGTGCCTCCCCAGCTCCCTCATTCCATAGCATGGCCAGCATCCAAGTTGAGCAGCTTGACTGCACAATGCAGGCCCACTCCAATGCTTGTGCATTAACAGTTGAAGGGTGATTGAAGCTGCTGGCTAGATGGATAAAGCATAGCATCCTCAGATAAGCAGGTCTCAGCATGAAACCATGGAGGACCTTTTGAATACAAAGGATACAAATCAAAGAAAAAACTTAAGACAGATCACATTTGGGTTGCCATTACTCTGGAGGAAATAGTACTGGAGAAAGGCTTTCTTCTCTGTTATGTATTTATGCTAGATACAGTTGGGCAGCTGTGCTGGTCTGAAGCAATAGAACAAAGTTGGAGTCCAGTAGCACCTTTAAGACCAACAAAGCTTTATTCAGAATGTAAGCTTTCATGTGCTAAAAGCACACTTCATCAGACAATAGTATGGGATGGAATTAGCTGTCCTACAAATTTAGACAATGGGAAGTGAATTAGTATGCAAAACAGTGGAAATGTTTTCAGCAGATTAAAAGAATAGAATCTACAGGAAAATGTTGTTATTTTAACCTATGCTTTAGAAGAGACCAATGGAACATTACAACAGACACTTTACAACAGATAATTTATGTATCTTCACAATTAAGAGACCTAATGACATAGACATCAATCTCCAGTCCTGACATTTATTACCTTTGCTGTTTTTTTTTCTGCCCAGTCAACCCAAACCAATGATTACCAGACCCCATGTAGATAGATCCAGATGGGCAGCTGTGTAAAGCAGTTGCAACTTGACTCTGCTTTGTTCTGCCATATCCAGTGGTGGGATTCAACCGGTTCGCACCGGTTCTATCAAACCGATACCTAATGTGCTATCGGTTCAGCAGAACCGTTTGTTGGTTGGGCGCCTGCTGTTAACCGCCACCTCCCCCCCCACACCGCCACCGCTGAGCAGCAGGAGGAGGAGGAAGGGGTCACCTTTGCCTTCTGCGCCCCGATGAAGGTGGGGCTGGAGGAAACGGCGGGCTCCATAGGGCAGCGAGACCAGGCGCTTCGGGCGGGGGGAAGGAGAGGGGCGAAGAGGTGACCGCAGTGAACTTTTGTCTCTTTCTTGGCACCCGCTGCCGGCCCTCCCCAGCCTGCTCCCGCAAGGCCACGTCACCTCGCTCTGACCCCTCGTGACATCAATGTCATCGCACCGTGCTGGCACTTCGGAGGCAGGATGCAGAACCCGGAAGAGAACTGGCCGTCGTGGCTCTTACTGGAAGTGGGGAGGGATGTTTCGGTAGCGATTGAAGCCCCCTTGGAAAGGCTGGCCCCAGAAGTGTCACGGTTTGCTTTTTACCACGACCACCCTTAAATCCTTGAGAAACTCCAGTGAATGCAGGATAGTTTGTACGTAGGAACCGGCACAACACATACCAGGGCGCAAAATACCACAAGAGTTGCATTTATCTAAATTCATTTAAGTCAGTTTGTTTAGAAGGGTGTAACTTTGCTTAGGGTGGCACTGCAAAATACCTAATTTACAGGTCATGCTGCTGATGTTAGGCTCAGTAGCTTTGTATCCAGAAGACAGGGCTGGATCGGGGAGGGGGGGCACAGAGGGGGCAGCTGCCCCGGGTGCAAGAGCAAGAGGGGCAACACCAGCATCCTTTGCACGTATGTATTTGCACTCCAAACCATGATTTCATGGCTTGGATTACAGGCAGGTGCCCTACCCCCCAGCTTCCCTTTAAATGCTTTGGGGAAGAAGTGAGGAGATCCCCAGCATATGTGCATGCAAGCTGCGAAACTGTGGCTTGGAGTGCAAACATACATGCCCCCCCTTCTTTCCCAAAGCATTTAAATCCTTTGAGGGAGAAGAGGGTTTGCATGCATTTGCACTTTAAACCACGATTTCATAGTTTGGATTGCATGCGCATGCCATTCCCCCAGTTCTTCCCCAAAGTATTTAAAGGTATCTTTTAATGCTTGGGATGAAGTGGAGCATGCACATGCATTTGCACTCCAAGCTGTGATTTTGCAGGTTGGGTTGCAGGTGTGTGTCGCCCCCCCCCTCACTTCCTCCCCAAAGCATTTAAAGGTAGGATCATACTTACAGCAACAGATAGTATGTACTAGATACTGTAGGTCCACAGCACCTATTCCTTTACCAAAATATCATTCTGAAAAACATTTCATTAAACTATTGTCCTATTATCCACGTAAAAAGCTCTGCTGAATAATTCATTTTTGCATAGTTTAGCCAGGTGGGTGAGACGTCTCCAGACAGGCCATTCTATAAGGGGTGTGGGGGGGGGCGGGGTCACAACAGAGAATATACGTGTTCAGGCAGTTATTGATTTTGCCTATTTGAAGGGGAGCATCTGTAGAATGCCCTGCTCATGGTGGAGCACAGGGGGAGATGCAGACTCACGGATTGTGGGATCCAGGCCATGAAGGGCTCTTTATGTGATGGCCACTTCCCTGAATTGACCCTGGTAGCTGATGGGCAGCCTGTACAGTCAGAGAAGTGACTGTGAAATGATATCCATAGGAATACCTTGGAACCATTTCTTCTTTTTTTGCATGTGTTTGCACCTGGAAGTCATGTCTACCTATGGTGACTGACCCCTACTGGGGGCCTGGAGGATATTCAGAGAGGTGGCTGGATAAGCCTGTCTCCACCTTCCAACTGGGTATTTTAAGGGGAGTCTCCAATCCAAGTACTGACCACTGCCTGCTTAGCCTCTGAGATCTGACAAGATTGGGCTTGGCTGGTCTATCCAGGTCAGGACATCTTGGGGCCATTTCAGATCAGGAAAATGGCAAGAGACAGATACCTACTCCTTTCATGTTATGGTTAATTCAAGTTCAGGCCCCACATGTCTTTTTTTTTGGAGAGGGAGACAACACTAGGAGTTTCATTTCCAATATTTCCACATCTTGTCCAGTTTGGCCCATAATTTCATTGAATTGTGTTGCTATTATGACACATTCAGAAGCTCAAGGCTTGTTATCTTGGTAACCCCTACAACCCTCCTATAAAGTAGGCCTCTTTATTATACATTTTTACACATAGGAGCTGGGAGAAATGTCTTGCCTAAGGCTACCCAGTGCAGTTGCTGTGACTTTGCAGGGTTGCCAGCCTCCACATGGGGCCTGAAGATCTCCCACTTTTACAACTGATGTCCAGCTGGCAGAGATCAGCTCCCCTGGAGGAAATGGCTGCTTTGAAGGGTGGACTCTATGGCATTGGACCATGCTGAGGCCCCTGCCCTCCCCAAACCCCACCCTCTCCCAGATCCATACTCAAAGTCTCCAGGTATTTTCCAACACAGACCTGGCACACCTAAAGCTAGATATGAATGAAGAACTTCTGGCTCACAGTTTTAGCCGCTCTATCTCACCAAGTTTTTTGAAGGGGTAAAGAGATCTGCTTTGATAGCTTTACTGAACTGCCAAAGTGCTTTCCACTCTCTGTCAAAAACTTTCTTTGTACCAGTTTTTGTTTGGCCAGTCTTTTAACCTGGGGACATTTGCAAAGGGATAGCTAAATAAATCCACATGTCTTAATTGTTCAGGTAAGGAGGGGTAGAACTCTCCAAAATGGGTTGGTGGTTTTCCCATCGTTATCACTGCGAAGACATTCATTTTTGAAAGAAAGATCTATCTTTTATCACTTGGCTTACAACAGAGTTTGTTATGTCTTCCCATGAGTCACTCTTGCCAGGAAATGTATGAATTCAGAACACCTTTTAATAGCTCCACAAATACAAAATGATTCTAGATAAAGACTAGTTCCATTTCCGCTTGATCATTCCAGATAAGGTGTGTGGTCCAAAAGAAATGAAGAGACTGGTTAGACAGAAAGCACTGAGTTGTAGCTAAGACCAACCTAGAGCTGCCAACATCCTGGAGAAAAAAGATGCTAGAAATGCCCTGTCCCTCTAACAGAGGCTTAACAGGATGTGGTTTACCTGCATGTCATAACAAACTTTCCCTGCCCATTTCCACAGATTAAGCCTCTTTGAAAAGGACAGGACATTTTCCTCCAGGTCTGTTGGTAACCCTACCACCCTGTCTCTTTCAGTATGAAGCAAAAGTTTCTTTTAAGGCGTTCTCTTTAACTCCATGGTACTCATTCAGTGGTTCATTCAGTGGTACTCATTCAGTAGTTCATGGAGAGCAACATCTACGATTGCCATCAACCAAAAGAGCCATATTTATTTCCATCCCTGGCAGGAGGACTGCACTTTAAGGAGGATTGCAGCTTACCTGTTCCACTGGTGGCTATTTCAAAGTGAGAACCAGCTATCAGCCACAAGCCCCATTAGGCAAAGTCTTTGGTCTACTTTCCTAAAACATGGGCCAGGTCCTACACTGGGGAACAGTACTCAGAAGAGCATGCCAAAGAGCCACATGTGGCTTCCAATCCACTGAGTGAAAAACACTGATCCAACTGTAACGATATACAACTGGAATCTTTGTGGCAGGGTGCAGCTTTTAAAGAGCTCTTCTACACAATCCTTCAGAGTGCTCCCTAACCTGCAGTGCTGGTACAGTTTAGTGGCTCAGCCACAAACCACAAAGCTTCAGGTTCATATCTCACCTATAAATGAATTTAGTGGGTGGTCTTATGCAATGGTGGGATTCAAATAAATTAACAACAGTTTAGTTGTCTTTACCTCTTTTACTGTTCTTATTGCAGTATTTAATGCGTGAATTATTAAACTACCTTTCAGTATATATCTTGGTATAGTTAAAATGGTCATTAGGACATAGAACCTGCTGTTAATTTATTTGAATCCCACCACTGGCCATATCCCATGTTATTCTTTTAATCTGCTGAAATCATTTTCACTATTTTGCATGCTAATTCACTGTTCACTCTCTATATACGTAGTACTGCTAATTCCATCCCATATTATTGTCTGATGAAGTGTGCTTTTTGCACATGAAAGCTTACCTTCTCAATAAACTTTGTTGGTCTTGAAGGTTCTACTGGACTCCAACTTTGTGCTGTATTTATGCTGTAATATTCACTGACAAGAGGAATAGGGAGGAGCTTGCCAACACATCACTATCTTTCTGAAAGTTTCATTGGCATGCAACATTTAGCAAAAGAAGTATATGTTACTAGTATACTTTAAAATTAACTCCATTTGAAGTGTGTCAAAAATCTGCTAAGTTGGTAAATAAAGATGGATGTCAATAAGTTTTGCTACTTTCCCTCCTTCTTGCACTTTCTGCATGGGTGGTTGCTTTTCTCTGCTAGTTTATTTTATGCCATAATGTTCAAGGAAATGTTGCATTTATCACAGGCAGCAGACACCTGCAGAGAGAAATCATTCTGTCATTAATAATAATTGTAAAACCAATCATATGACAAAATCTGTTCCTTGGTCACAGCCTTTCCCTCATGAAAGCAGACATTAAACCCACCCCACTTTCTCCAAGCTACTCAACTGCTCAGTCCGAGGGTGAAATTCACAGCCTCCAAGAAATAAGGAAGCTTTCCAATTGGAACTCAGAGCCTGTAGGAGGGAATTGTCTTTGGAACCTCCAGGGTCCTTGGTTGCTCTCATCAGCTAGTGGAACTAGAAAGATAAAAAGCAAGGGAAGACGTCAGCTCTTGGCTTATACTTTATCTGCCATTTTACCATAAGTCTAATCACAGTTCTGCCATTGACTGAGGTGGTTAGCCTCAGTTCCCCATTTTTTAAAAAATGTAAATAACAATGATCTGCTTCACAGAGACCTTCTAGGATTTGTTCAGTTAGTCAGTGTGTGTGCATGGGGGGGGTTGCTTCTCATGTGTTGTGTTAACTTAGGTTCACTGTATGACTGCTTCAGTGTAATAATTCCTACAGTTCTAGGTCTAAGCAATTCTTCATGACAGTTTAGGACAGGAAGTTGAGAATACACTGAAGTGTGAATTCTGCTCTTGAATTCCTTTTTCTCCTTCATTTAGATCGCTCGGTTTTATTTGCATGGACATTGCAAGCAAATAATAAATAACAAACAAAATGACCCTAAAACACAGCTATAATGTCTATTTTAATGGAGAGACAGTGTTTCTTTCAAGAGGGAAGTGCAATTGCAGTAGGCATCTCAACTGAATTGTATCTAATGCCATATTCAGAATCGTTGTCCTTCAACTTTCTAGCATTTTAGTTTGACTGTTAGGGATGCAAAAGTTTAATTAGATAAAAAGCATACTCATAGGATGAAGCAAATCATCACAACGGCTTCCGACAGCAACATACGAAAGGCTGGAGACTTGTTCTGAAGATGTTCATACACAGTGCTGTACTCATTTAACTCCTGTTAGCACAAATTCAACTTTGATGAGTTTTGTGTTAGATTGCCATTAATTCTCTTTTGCATAGCAGTCATATTTCCACTGGCTGTTTCTACAGAAGCACCCACAAAGGTATTTGAATATATAAAATGTTGGTCAAAAGTCTGAAATATTTTTGTTGTTTATCACCTACCAAGCCGATGAAAATCAAATTGCATTAAACCATAGGTAGTGGTATATTCTTAACCATAGGTGGGTTAAGAATATAAAAAACTAAACCTCAAACATATGAATATAAAAAAGTAAACCTCAAACATAAATGAACCACAGAGCTGTGAAGTGAGGAAGATTATTTTGATAAACTGAATTGTCCTACAACTCTAGTCCCCAGCTGTAAATGTCAGTGAACCAGACACGCTAATTCCTTGCTGGTGTAGGCTTCCCAATCCCCAGGTCCCAGTGGGGGATCCCCTGGTTTTACAGGCTTCCCCCCTCCCCCAGCCAGCTGGCCGGTGGGGGAAGCTCCACCCCCACAGCCATTATGCACCTCCAGGAACAATTCCCATAGGGAATGATGGGGAATTGATCCGCGGGTGTCAGGGGCTCTGGGGGGGCTGTTTTTTGAGGTAGAGGTGCCAAATTATCCGTATAGCATCTAGTGCCTCTCCCCAAAATACCTCCCAAGTTTCAAAAAGATTGGACCAGGGGGTCCAATTCTATGAGCCCCAAAAGAAGGTGCCCCTATCTTTCATTATTTTCTATGGAAGGAAGGCATTCTAAAAGGTGTGCTGTCCCTTTAAATGTGATGGCCAGAACTCCCTTGGAGTCAATTATGCTTGTCACAGCCTTGCTCCTGGCTCCACCCCCAAAGTCTCCTGGCTCCACCCCCAAAGTCTCCTGGCTCCACCCCCAAAGTCCCCAGATATTTCTTGAATTGGACTTGGCAACCCTATGCTGGTGAGATAGCATTCGTGGACACACCATACACATTTTTGTGAAAATATAAATACAGAATTACCTTTTAGTTTGCAAAGTGGAATTATATATGAAATAAACATTACACAGAATCTCCTCCATGACAGAAAACCATTTATGTCAAATATTGTTAGTTTAGTAGCATTGATGGGCCTTCTCTAAGGTTTCTAGACTTTATGCGCCAACCATAAATAATTATTTAACAACTAGTAGGGCAAGGCCAGGAATATAATAGCTTTTATGTTGAAATTAACATCAAGTGATCTGTAGACATCTGCTCAGCAAGCCAAATGTAGTCTTCATACTGTGTGTTTTGCCTCACTGCCTCAAAATAACAAGCAACCTTTCTATTTGGAGGGGCAGTTTTCCTTGTTAAAATAGAAGGGGGAGCTATTGGAAGAAAATAACTTTCACTGTAAGGATCAACTGTGCAGTGAACATTGAAAGGCCTTACACATTTAAATAATGCTAGATGTAAAGATTTCAGTTCTGCAGATACCCTTGCTTCTGATTTGTAGATGGGTTATTTCAAGATCCATAAGGAGATTTCGCTTGCCATCTTATCATGAATGAGACCTTTAGCTGTGCAGCTAAGGGTCAGTCATCTAGTTTTCTATGTGCAGTTTTTGGTTGTTTTGGAGGGAGAAGTATTCTTTTGTGTGTGTGTATAAAATAAATGCATGCATACTCACACACACACACATAACTCAGAGAAGAAAAAGAAGAGTTTCATAACATTAGGAGAAAGAAAGTTCCTTGTTTTATTTATTTATTTCAATTTATATTTCGCCCTTCCTCTGAGCAGGTTCAGGGCAGATCACAGAGTAAAATTTAAAACATACCAAATATAAATTACAGAACAGATTAAAACAACATGGATTAAAAACAGGTCATGCTATTTAATCATGTGCATAAATTTTCAGCTGGTACCTCTATGATCTTCTTATTCTGGGCCATGTAGAGATGCTAAGCTTCAGCAGGGGAGGCTGAGTTTTTATTGGACACCCACCGCCTCAGCCAAAGACCTGGCAAAACACCATACACCGACAGAGAGGGTTACCTCTGATACTAAATTGTTTAGTAGCCCAATTTGAGGGTTGCCCTTCCCTTGCACTTTGTATTATTTATTTATTTATTTATTTAGCTCATTTATATTCTGCTTCTCAAATATCTACTTGAGCTCATTCTGAATGAGCTCATTCTGCTTCTCTAATATCTATTTGAAGCAGAAGAAGTATTCAGGGCCTCCACTTACAGAAAGCAAACAGGTTTTCTACTTCATTTGCTCTTTATGAGCATTATAAGACATTATAAGTAAGAAATTCTCAAGGAATTATGAGAGACACCTCATCAATTGTGGGAGACACCCATGCATTCCCCTCTCAGTGCTATTTCATCTTTCTCTTCTCAGCTCCCCATATCCTTTCCCCTTTCCCTGCTTCCTTCTCTTTCCTACTCACAAACCAATCTACCTTTTATCTACACCCCTTTTATGGACAGAAACCAAGGCTTAAAGGGTGGCAATATTGTTGTAGTTGCCTAGGAACCCTCAAAATGGTCACTGAGATCTCAGAGGCCAGTCATTTCTTAAAGCTACAGACACTACTTCTAATATTAAAGAGCCAGTTTAGTGTAGTTAAGTGCGCAACACCATGGCCTGCCCAGGGGGAGGAGGGTAGCAGAGGAGGTGAGAAGGTGTAGGAAAGGCCCTTACTCCTGTTACCTTAATCTGAAACTCTAGAGAGGTGCTATAAACATTTCCTAAATAAATGTAAAAAAACACTACTATCATCATATCATCATTTATGTCTGTCTTAGAAAGAAAGGAAAAACCGAGATGTACGGATTATTAGTATTATTACCATTAAGTGACCCTAACTGTTGATCCTTTATGGTACATTTCAGCTCTTCATTCCTTGTAATTTAAACAAAATAGCATTCTCTAGAAGATTCTGAAACTTTGGGGTGAAAAGCTTTCGGAATGAATGCAAAAATATTATGTCTGAAGATAGACACATTGTTAAAACAGAGCACAGTGTATTCAGTGTTCCACTTTTGCAGTAAAACTGTTAATCAAATATAACAGGACATCATTCTTATTCCCCCCAACTCACCCACGCACACTTCCTTGCTACCATTGCCACCACTTCCTCCAATTGGAAAAGCTAGCAAAGTGCCCCACAGGCAAATGTCTCAGACAGGAGGAAGCTGTTGATGCTTTGTGAGGGAAGAGTAGTTTTACTATCAAATACACTATGGGTCTATCATTTGATCTGTCAGACAAAGATTTATTTTGAATCATTCTTGCATTTAGTAGCATGTGTATTTTTTCCTTCCCCATCCTGCTCATTTCCCTTCCCATCATACATTGCTAATGTGTTTTTTATCGTGTGTGGTCAACAAGGTGGGAAGGGAAGATGTACTTACAGCAATGTAGAATGCAGGAAGGGTTAAATATGCTTATAAATCAGCTTCCTCCATGCATGACCATCAGTACATTCAGAAAGCTGACAAAGGCACATACAGAACTGACTGTTTTACACACACACACACCAACAGTAAGAGAAGGACTGAAAAATGCTTTAAAGAGTGAATTCTGACATAGAATTCTGACAATGAAACCACTGGGTGAGTCATTTGGGAATTTGGAGTAAGGTGTCATCAATTTGTCAGTAACATCTAGCTCTATGTTTCATCAGACTTTGAGACAGTGGATATATGAGCCATTTCCTGGAGGTAATTATGAGATTGACATAGGGTTCCCAATCTCCAGTTGGAGGCAGAGGATCCCCTGGTTTGGAGGCCGTCCTCCCACTTCAGGGATATCTAAAGGGGGGAGGATGTCTGCTGGGCAGTCCATTATACCTTATGGAAGCCAGTCCCCGTAATAGAAACAATTAACATTTGGTCAATTCCTGCAAGTTAAGTGCAATTCCACCAGAGTGCAGGATTGTGCCATTGAAATTGCCAGACTGAGGAGATAGTTTGAGGTACAAGGGTATCCAAAGAACATTGTTCTGACAGCAAAATCTAGGGCTGACAGAGTAAACAGATGGGAGTTATTTCAGAACCAGTCCAGAACAAAGGGAACTGCTAATTTCTCATGCACCTTTCAATATTCACCCAGGACACATCAAATTGTAGGTATTTTAAGGAAACATTGGCATATTATTGATTCATTGCAAGGCTGCTCAGATTTTCCACAAATAGGATGGAGAAGGGGTAGGGATGTCAAATACATGCTTGTGCATTCTGTTTTAAGGCAACTGATTAGCCAGAGTTACCATCTTCTGGCAGGATATTACCGGTGTGGAAAATGTATTGTGTGCCCCCAAACTATGCAATGCAAGTAGATTACCATAAATAATTTCACATGGAAATTACAGCAGATTACTAACTGCAAATTAGAAAGGATCATCTGTGTTTTGTCAAAAATATTATGTGGGTTCTACAATGCGTGGGTTAAAATTAGGGTCTTTGAGCATAGGCCCTAGGCTTGTCATCAAATAGTAGAAGCTCTAGTTGTTGCTGACTGTCCAGAAGAAAAACATAATCCTGAAGATATTCAATGTGCTATTGTGTACAAGGTAAACACTCATCAGTATAATCAGGAAGATATCCATAAGTTATTGTTACAGAAGGAACCTTTCTTTATTCATAATTCAGAATGGTTGCTCCACATGGTTTGAATGCTGCTCTGGATTTGAGTTCTTTTATTTGAATGTATATCTCAACGATGATTTAGTACTCTGTACCTTTAATTTGGACAAAATGTTGCAACTACAGGTGTTTTCAACCTTGTGTGGACATTTAGTAGATCATTGCGATTCCCGTATTAGGAGAACTATACCACTGACATTAATGCTGGGATTAGTTGCACTGAGCTTGACTATATGAGCAGTGGGTAAGTTCTGTTTAGGTTAGTTATAAATGACTTGGGTTGTTCTTGTGCCATGTAAGTTCTGTGAAATATATTCCTTTCCAGTTCCTAACAGGCGACCAGATGAAGATACAATATTGAACATGCAAAGGAATACCTAGGATGCATGTCATCACACCTTTAATTTCTGCATATCTATCAGAGTTCCTATCAGTATTCATCTTGAGACATCCTTACTAAGACTTTCACATTAATGGTGGAGACTGTGCCTATGTGCTAGAAATTATTGTATGTTAAGCTGTGTTTTGTAACAGATCAATTAATAAAAGGTCTTGGGTTACTATGTTATCCATCAGAAAGACCTGACATGAAAATTCTTGCAGTATACCTAATTGTGTCATAAGTCTATACACGGTGTTTGTTTTGTGGTTCATCAGCCATACATAATGTCTTTCCTGTGTTGTATCTGACCCAAATTTTATATTATGGGCAGCCTCGAGGAATGCTCTGTGTGGTAGTGGTAAAATGAAGCTCAGCAGGCCTAAGTATAGCTAGTTTATTGTCTTAGATCATGACTAAACTACAGGGACTAAAAAGGTCCAAACAACACAGCTAAAAGGCACAATATCCTCCTGGTATACATAACACCCCTTCCCCTTAGCTAAATAGACCTTCATCCAATAAGATGGTCAAGTTCCCCCTCAATTTTTTTACAGAGTGCAGAAAGCACATTTGTAGCTTTCATGTAAATTGGAGTGACTGCTGGATTCCAATGGAATGACAGAGGCTTCCCATTAAAAGCATCCAAAACTTCAGAAGTCACCTTGGAAAACTGATTGACGACCTCCAAAAGCTGGCTTGCTCTGAGGGCACAGAGTTCCTGAACCAATTTCTTCCTAACAATTTTTGCAGTGCTTTCTTGCTATGAGGAGTGAAACCTTCCCTACTATACTATTCATCCACTTCAACTCCCCCATCAGGTCAACTGTCTGCTCAGTGTAATCATGGAGAATACTTGATGGGCATGACAGTTTTGAAGAAAACCCCTTTGGGGGGAAGGCAATGAAAATGAACTTTGTTGATTATGGATACACCTGAAACAGAGCCAATTTCCATCTTACATTCATGACCATTGATAATTGCCATTACAAATACTGTGGTTTGTCCAGGTTTCTTGCCACTGACCCTCTGAATGTGATATAGATCCTGGGGTTCACTGGAGAGAGATTATTTGATGCCAGGTGATATGATCCTTTATTATGACTCCTTGGCTTAAATAGACAGATTTTGAATGACATACTTGCTCAAGGTAGCCCTTCTTGCAAAATCTACATTCTGCATCTTTGATTTTTAAAAGTTTTATTAGTTTCAAAAAGTTGGGAATGGGAAATAAGAAGGAAAAAGAAATAAAAATTACAAATCAGTCTTAATCTGCATTGAGAGTACTTTTAAATAATACAAGTCTACATCTGCAATACTTTCTTAAAATACATAGATTGTAACATATTGATGTCTCTAATTGTGCAACATCAACATTTTAAAATTTAGTGTTATAAATCTTTTTGTTAAAATAACTATTGAATTTGACATTTCCAGTAAAAGCAATCTTATAGTACAGAATACAGGAAAAGGGAGATATAAATTCACACCAGAGAATCTTAAGAGTCTTGGGTATCTAACCAGGCTTAGAATTTCAACCAATATTTTCTTGCTTCTTCCTTAGATTTCCCAGCCAACAGCTGGGATAAAAAGTCCAGCTCTGCTGTTTCCAGAATTTTCCCCACCAAGTCTATTCTTGTGGGGATTTCCTGTGATTTCCATCTCTGTGCCAAGAGAATCCTGGCTGCTGTATTGAAATGTGCCAACAAATGTCTCATTTCTTTGGAATAGTTCTCAGGAAATATAGTCAATAAAAATAGTTCTGGTTTGAATTGAATCTGTGTCTTCATAATCTTCTGTAGTAATTCATGAGCCATTTTCCAATACTCCTTCACCATCTCACATGTCCACCACATATGGTAGAACCCACTTGTTTAGCACCTTTCTAGCATTTGTTAGACATATTAGTATACATCTTACACAATTTCTGTGGAGTCACGTACCCTCTATAAAACATCTTATACAGATTTTCTTTAAAAGTTACTGACCTGGTTAATTTAATATTGAACTTCCACAATCTCTCCCATTCTTCTAATGTAATACTATGACCCAATTTTTTCACCCATTGAACCATACAATCTTTTACAACTTAGTCTTGCATCTTCATCTGTAGTAGGTATGCATATAGTTTAGAGATTAGCTTTTCTTGAGGGCCTAGGAAAATTTTTATCAAATGGGTATTGTTCTGTGTTAAAGTCTATCATCTTGTCTTTGAAATACCTAGATTCAACTTGCATTCTCAACCACCAGTTCATTTTAATGTCCATATTTTCCAACTCCTCTTTGGTTTTCAAATGATTGTCTTTTTCCAGCTGGTCATCATACCTATAACTCTGGTTAGGTTTTAAAAGATTTGGATGAGTAAATGCTTCCACTGGAGATAAATTTTTGATAAATTCTCATTTTTAGCCATGACCATGTATGGTACAAAGATTTCCAAAACCAATGGTTCTTAAAATAAGAATGTCCTTCAAGTCTTTGATACCATAGCTACGCATGCCAGCCCAGAGTGAGATCATGTCCCTCTAATGGCAATTGCCTCTTATCATTCATTAATATCCATTCTCTTACCCACAAAAGCACAGAAGCTTTATAATACAATTGCCAGTCTGGAAGGCCCATACCCGCTCTCAATTTAGAGTTTTGCAATATCTTTAGTTTGATTCTTGGGGTTTTTTCCTTGCCAAATATACTTAGAAACCATCTTGTTCAATTCTTGAAAGAACCCACTATTTAAAAATACTGGAATAGTTTGAAATAAAAGTAGTAACCTTGGGAGGATATTCATCTTTATTGAGGCTATTCTTCCCATTTGGGATAAATTCAAATCATGCCATTTTTCCAAATCTTTTTTAATTTCTTTAAGTAGTTTATCATAATTGTTCATTTTTAAACTGCTGCACTTATTTGAAATAAGTACACCTAAATATTTGATTCTTTTCTCATACAAAACCCCTGATTTTTGTTGAAGAGATTGAATTTGTTCCATCGTCATATTCTTTGTCAAGAATTTTGTTTTGTGGTAATTGATCTTCAGTCCTGCCCAGTAACCAAATTGAGTGATCTTGTTTATAAGACAGTCTATTGAATCTATTGGTTGCTCTAATATAAAAACTAGATCATCTGCGAAAGCTCTCAATTTGTATTGTTCACCTTTTACCACCACTCCCTTGATACTTGTGTCTTCTCTTATCTGGTTATTCAATATCTCTAGAGATAAAATAAAAAGGAGTGGTGACAGTGGATAGCCTTGTCTTGTACCTTTTTGGATATTAATTGCTTCTGTTAGTTCGCCATTCACCATCATCCTTGCTCTTTGGAGAGAGTATATTGATTATACTGCTCTCAAAAATTTTCCCCACATTCCATACTTTTCAGTTGCTGTAACATAAATTGCCAACGAACATTATCGAAGGCCTTCTCAGCATCCAAGCAAATTAGTGCCAGTTGTTTCTCTGGATGAGTCTCATAATAATCCAAGATATTACAACTGTTCTAACATTATCTTTCAAGTATCTTCTAGAAAGGAATCCAGCTTGGTCTTGATGTATTGTAGAGTGTAAAACTTTCTTCAAACGTTGTGCCAATATTGCAGCAAAGATTTTATAATCCACATTTAAAAGAGAAATTGGACAATAGTTTTTTATATCTTTCAAATCCACACCATCTTTTGGAATTAAGGATATTGTAGCTTCTTGCCAAGAAGCTGGTATTTGGCCTTCATCTTGAATCTTTTCAAGCAGATGTTTAAATGGTAACAGTAGAGACTCCTCATAAGCTTTGTAAAATTCGGCAGGCAATCCATCTGGACCCGGGGCTTTACCATTCTTTTGAAATGCCATTACGTCTCTAAGTTCCCTTATTGTTATTGGTTCATTTAAAAAAAATTGTTCTTCTGTAAATTTGTTAAGATTGTTTTGGTTAATATAATCTTCTAAATCTGTCTTGTAAACTTGTTTGTCTTCATATAACTTTTTATAGAATTGTTCCACGATTTGACAAATCTCCTGTTTTTGCACTTTCTCTTTATTGTTCTCATCTTTCAAGACCGATATTATTCTTTTGGCGTTCTCTTTTCTCATCCTGTAGGCCAGCCACCTTCCAGGCTTATTGGCATGCTCAAAAAAATTTTGTCTGGCATATCTCAATTTTATCTCCGTCTCCTCTATGAGTAACAAGTTCAATTGGTGTTGTGTTTCTTTAACCTTATTTTGGAACTCCTGTCTTGTCGGTTGTGTTTTTAAATTCTTTTCAGCTTCTCCAGCTTGTAACATTAATTTTTGAAAATTTTCAGCTCTTTCTTTCTTTTTCTTGGCATCATATCTAATTGCAAGGCCCCTGAAGTATGCTTTAGCAGCATCCCAAACTACTTGCATCTTTACATCTTGTGTTATGTTCTGTTTGAAGAAGGATTTCATTTCAACCTTAGATTCCTTGAGAAAGTCTTTATCTTTCAGAAATGAGGTTTTTAACCTCCATGATCTTCTCCGTCGAGTACCTTTGAACTTTATCATTACAGAACTATTATCTGACTCTTGTTTGAATTTCTCTCAACTAAATCTTTGATCAAGTTTGTAGAGAGCCAACACATATCAATTCTTGACCATGTTTGATGGCTAGGAGAATAATTGGTGAAGTCTTTTGAATTTGGGTATCTTGTTCTCCATGCGTCAACCAAATCCAATTCCTCTGCTAGCTTCCAAAAGCTTATTGGCAATTGAAGACTTTTATTTTTAATCTGTTTATGTGTTTTTATGTGTTAGTACAACACCCTTAGTAGCATTTAGCCAAAACAGTTCAACTCACTAAAGCAAAAACAATTCACTATAACAGATCTTCTACCAATGATAGTTCAATTAAAGTCCAAATCACTACAGGATCATCCGACTGCTTCAAGGTATAAATTTGTAATCCAGGGCTGAATGCCCTATTTATAATCCACAGGTGAGATCTAAAATTAAAAATTAAACAAATAACCCAAGAGAAAAATAAAAACCAAAATTGGATCAGACACTCCCCAAAAAATAATAGCCAAAAATAAGACAGACTCCAAGTATAGTGAATAAAAAAGAGGAGACGTGGGAAGATAAATCTAAAGCCAAAAATATTCAAACCATATCAAAAATATTCAAACCATATATGTAAAAAAAATAATAAATAAAGGGTTATATCCGTAACACCCACCATCAGAGAATTATAATCCATTTTAAAAATTAATACAGGTATTCTTCCTTCAGCCAACAATCAGGTTATATTTTATAATCCAATATACAGTACCCGCCAGGATTTAAAAGTCTAGTTGGAGCTCACATAAATTTGTTCAGAGCACTTCAGCCTAAACATCAAATTACATCTTAAGCCAGCTGTCCTTCTCGTCCATATATGCTTGTCAACAACTTTCCCAAAGTCAAATCTTTCTCCAAAAGGAAGCTTAAAACAAATCAGTTAAATTCAGCCATCAAGTCTCTTCTATGTTTAAGAATTAGTGTGATTCTTCTCATGTAGGGATTATAAGCATCACAAGGTTAGGCAGAAACTTTTAGAAGCCTTGAAAGAGAAGGAGCGAGAGTCCCCCCCCCCTTCTCCACCTTTGCCTCTATCTGAATTCCGCCTCAGGCTCAGTTCTCCGTTTTCCTGCTTGACAAAAAACAGTGCTTCAAAGATCAGCAATAGAAAGAAAGAAAACTTACAGTCTTGATAATGAAGATGCAGCTTGTCTCGCTACTGCAGAGTGGCTTGGATCAGAAGAAAAAAAAGAGGAAAAGTCCAGCAGTCGACCCTTGAGCCATTTAAAAATGGCGATCGGAGCTGCGAGGCTTAGAGCAAGTTGAGATCGGGGGGCAGCCACCTCCACTGACACCCCCATTCAATCACTTGAGCTCCCTGCCTTCCAGGACCCTTCCTGGATCCCAGAATCAAGTCGCCTCTCATGGGGGACCCCCCTGCAGTCCAATTTAGAAGCTCTGGACGTGCCAGTCCGAGCCACTCCTAAAGACGCGTCGCCGAAACCAGAAGTCCCATTCTGCATCTTTGAATCTATAAATGGATCAATGGTGTAGTCCTTCACACCCTGATTAGGTATTGGTTTGTTTGAAGGTTTTTGTAGATATTATAGCTGTATTTCATTAGTTCTGTTTATCCTGTTTCCAATAATCCTCTGCATGCTTGCTATGGGCAGCACTTATGTTAGAGACTTCCTCCTTAATTTCTGTGCCATGCAATCACAGAGCTGGAAGGGGCCATTAAGGCCATACAGTCCAACCCCCTGTTCAATGCGGGATCAGCCTAGAACATCCCTGACATGTGTTCGTTCAACTGCAACTTAAAGACTGCCAGTGAGTGGGAGCTCACCACCTCCCTAGGTAGCTGATTCAACTGACAGAACAACTCTTATTGTAAAAAGGGTTTTTTTATCCAGCCAGTACCTTCCTGCCCGTAATTTAAACCCATTATCACAAGTCCTGTCCCCTGCTGCCAACAGGAACAGCCCCCTGTTGAATGAAGCAGTCTCATTAGCCAATGCCTTTTCTTGAGCCACTGCAATTTTGGTTCAGAGAAAAGGCATCATTGGAGCACTTCATCCCTCAACATCAACATGCCCCTCAACATGTCCTCTAAGAAATCCCTAAAGTAGCAATGTAAACAGCAATGACTTTGGCCAGCTGTTTTGTGAAATTTAAATCTCTGCACAAATTCTAGACAGTGTTGGTGAGAAATGAATCTTCAATAACCCCACAAGTTTATCAAATGATGTAGTCTTAGGAGAAACAGGTGCAGTGAGTGATGTTATTCTGGCAAATGTCAGAGCCCCACAGACAGGGGAACAGCTTGCTTCTGTCGAGGGTTGTCTATCTCATTTGCTTCAAGATAAAAGGAAAGTCTCTCTGAGTATGAATCCCAAGAAGCAGGTTTGTTAACAGCAAACTCTTCAATATTTCCAAGAGCAACCATTTGGAGCACAACATCTGCTCTGGTTCCTGCACTGGCCTTGTTCAGCCAGCTACCAGGAGTACTTCAGAACAGAGTCTCATTGACTGTTGTATTACAGCAATCAATCCCATTCTCATTGCCAGAAGGAGTGTTATGTAGGGCAGTCATAAAATGAAGCTCAGCAGGCCTTAAGCATGATGAGTTTATTCTCTCAGAACACAACTAACAACAAGAACAGGAAATTCCACCCACTTCAGTTGATCTCCAAAATTACAGGGGCTGAAGAGGTCCACATAATCTCAACTAAAAGGAACAATACCGTCCTGCCATGTATTAAGTCTGACAAGAAATGGCAGCATGCACAGAGCTCCGGTGCTAGGGCTCCTGCTGGAAAATTCCTGTCACCCGCCTCACCCTGTATTCTTCAGTATCAGAAGGTGGATTTAATAATGTCCTGCTGTAGTCGACTGCAGGAAGGAAATTTAGACACTGTATGGACTTCTATCACCTGTAAAACTTACAGAAAGAGATGCTTGTGGCCCTGCCGAGTTGACCTAGCGGTGCTGCAAACAACCTCAGGGTGTAGTGATTGGCTATCTGGGCAGCAGGGGGAAGCGGTGGTGACTCGAGCTGTGCTGTGCTGTGGAGGACGGACGCAACTAGGAGGAGCGGAGCGACCTCGGGTGAGGAGTGGAGCCAGCAGCGTCAGCCGATGTGGCGGAGGACTTGCTCCAATGAGGAAAACTGCTAACCCTCCCAGCCAATGAGGAAAACTACTAATCCTCTCAGCCGACCCTTGCGCTGACAAAGAAACCTCGCCACCCCCCCCCCCCAGCAGCTGCAAGCCCTGCCGTGAGCTCTACGCAGTGGCAGTCTGGCCCACGCTTTGGCCCAACGCTACCTAGCCACTGGCAATTTCCCGGACCATTGGAGGCGGCTATTGCTGTTCCCGGGCAAGTCTTCAGCCGCAAAAATTCATCTGGCGACATTCAGACCACCTTCCTGGCTGCTGCCGCTATTAACAATACTAACATTATTAGCCCAACTGCAACCCTTAATGAAGCAGCTGTTTGGCCTGTGCTCAGCGTGGTAGTATCGGCAACTGGAAGGCATGGGGAGGATCCTTATCCCCTCCGTGCCTGCTGGGTTGCTGATTAGTGGAGGCTAAACTTGCCCCCAGGATAGAAGAGGCTCCTGCACTTAGACCGCACTTTAATATTATTTCTGCTTACCACCAAGCACTTTAGCTATCAGCACTTTCATCCCAGCATTTCACTTCAGTCTATACTTTAGTGAATGCCCACCTAACTTAACTGTCTTTTTATTGCTAGCTACGGGTTTTAATTTATGTTTTGGCTGCTAAATTAATTGAACCTATTGTATTAGTGGTTGATTAATTGGGGAGAGGAATCAACTTGGGTTGGGATTGTTATTTGAATTAATTAGCTATTGAGAAGTTTGATTGAGTTATTGGCTAATTAAGTTGGGGAGTATAAATTAGTGGGTGGCTGGGGCTTAGAATTTAATTGGCCATTAAGGGTAAATTGATTATTTATTAGTTAATTAATTAATTGGATTGAAATTAAGAGGGGTTTTAGAATTAATTAACCATTTAGGGGAGGTTAATTGGCAGGGGCTCATAGATTGACTGGGGAGGGTGTTCTTAGTTAGCAAGGGCAGGGACAGAAGAAATCAGAAACTAGAATACAGGATTGTAGCAGGGCATCCTATATATTGGTCTGAGGTGACTGTGGAGACCAGTGGGGGAATGACCGGCCTGGGGATCCCAGTACTCCTGGGGAGGGGAAGGCATGACGGTGGGAACAGACATAAATGTAAGGGAAGGCGGCTGAGACATGAGGGTGCTCAGCCCCCTTTTAGTCTGCATCCCATCCCAATGGTGACAGGTGGTGGGGTCAGGTTGAATTACTCGCCTCTGTCACTGGTGTTATGCAACGCCAGGTGCATAAATAATAAGACCTCAGTCCTTCAGGATTTCCTGTGTGAACAAGATATGGACCTGGCATGTGTGACTTGTACCTGGCATGTGTGACTGAGACCTGGGTGCGTGATGGGGAGATGGTAGCCCTCTCCCAAGTAGCTTCCCCAGGGTACGCAGTCTTTCACCAGTCACGGACTAGCAGGCAGGGGGGAGGTGTGGCCCTATTCATATGGGAGGCTTACTCCTTCCGGGCTCTCCTGACTCCAGAGATCAACGGCATTGAATGTGCGGGTCTGAAGTGGGATGTTGAAGAGAGTTTGGCAATCTGGCTGGTGTACCGACTGCCTAATGCACAAGTTAGCCCCTTATCGTCCCTAATGGAGGCCGCAACAGGCTGGGCATTGGAACACCTAAGGCTCTTAATCCTGAGTGATTTCAATGTCCATGCCGATGACGCGAACTTCAATCAGGCGACGGACCTAGTGTCATCCATGGCTACGCTAGGACTCTCTCAATTTGTAACAATACTCACACATCAGGCCGGGCACATGCTGGACTTGATCTTTGCATCGGGGGTTACAGTGGACCGAATTACTGCTGATGCAGTGCCATGGTAGAAACACTACGTCCTGAAGGCCCGTATGGATGTGCCACCCCAAACCCGTTTAAGCGGCAAGCATATTTTAGCTCACCCGCGGAACCTAATGGACCCAGTATTGTTCCAGAGGAAACTGCGGGATACCTGGCCCCCTGGCGATTGTCTTGATGACCAGGTTGAGTCCTGGCAAGACCGGCTCACCATGGCCATTGATGGGATCGCTCCCTGGTGCCCTCGGCACCCTCATTCAAAGCTGGCGCCATGGTATAACACGGAACTGCGGCTGATGAAATGGAGCCTCAGACGGCTAGAGAGGCAGTGGCAGCGTACTTGAGATGAAGCGACCAGAACATCTTATAGAGAGTTTATGAGATGGCAGTCAAAGCCACAAAGAAAGCTTACTTTGCGGCCAAGATTGCATCTGTGAATTCATGCCCGGCTGAATTATTTAGTATTATTCGGACTCTTACAACTCGGCCACAAGGCAGACCAAATTGTAGGGAATTGGTCATTGGCTGTGAGGCTTTTGCAGCCTTCTTCGCAGATAAGGTCTCATCCCTCCGCCGCGACCTCCATGC
This sequence comes from Heteronotia binoei, assembly GCF_032191835.1. Classification (NCBI taxonomy): domain Eukaryota; kingdom Metazoa; phylum Chordata; class Lepidosauria; order Squamata; family Gekkonidae; genus Heteronotia; species Heteronotia binoei. Next base: position 133,887,403 of record NC_083243.1, on the reverse strand, counting down.
CACAGTTGAAACAGTATGCAAGCTCAAGGCTCCATGCCTGTTTTCCGGATCACCTTTAGACAGTTTTACAACCCTTACCCTGGAGGAAGCTGACAGAATTCTCTACTGTATGCCCAGCAATGTGTGATTTGGACCCTTATCCATCCTGGTTGATTAAAGCATGCCAGATGCAACTTCAATATCCTATACGGGATATTGTAAATAGATCCCTCTCTGAGGGGCTCTTTCCAAGGCCCCTCAAAGAGGCAGTAGTCCACCCCCTCTTGAAAAAACCGACATTAGACCTGGCTGAATTGGCACACTACCGGCCGGTCTCGAATTTACCCTTTTTGGGTAAAATTATTGAGAGGGCAGTAGCACTGCAGTTACAAAGCTTTCTGGAGAACACTTCCATCCTTGACCCACACCAGTCCGGCTTTCGCCCGGGTCAAGGGATGGAGACAGTGCTGGTCTCCCTGGTGGATGATCTCCAGCAACATCTCGATTGAGGTGGTTCAGAAGTGCTGATGTTGTTGGACCTGTCAGCGGCATTTGACATGGTCGACCATCAGTTGCTGGTCCACCGCCTTGCCGACACAGGGATTCAGGGGTTGGCCCTGCAATGGCTCTCCTCTTTCCTCTTTGGTCGGGGACAAAGGGTGGGAATCAGGGGACAATTGTCCCAGAGATAGCTGCTTAATTTTGGAGTGCCTCAGGGGGCGGTGCTCTCGCCGATGTTGTTTAATATCTATATGCGCCCCCTTGCCCAGATTGTCCAGAGATATGGGCTGGATTGCCATCAGTACACTGATGACACCCAGCTCTATCTATTGATGGATGGCCAGCCAGCCTCTGCCCCAGAAAATTTAGTCCTGGCATTACAAGCCATGGCAGGATGGCTTAGGATGAGTCGTCTGAAGCTGAATCCAAGGAAGACAGAGGTCCTTTGCCTGAGTCGTGGTGGTCTGGGAAGGGAAATCCCTCTATCAGCTTTTGATGGGGCATCACAGATATTGGTGCCCAAAGTCAGAAGCTTGGGGGTGCTGCTGGAGCCCACATTGGCAATGGAGGCCCAGATAGCAGCCACTGCGAAATCCGCCTTCTTTCACCTTAGGTGGGTATGACAGTTGGTCCTCTTCCTTGAGCGCAGCGACCTAGCAACTGTGATCCATGCAACGGTCACTTCAAGACTAGACTACTGCAATGCCCTCTACATGGGGCTGCCCTTGTTTCGTATCCGGAAACTGCAGTTGGTGCAGAATGCAGCAGCCAGGCTGTTATTGGGTCTCTCTATACGGGAGCACATAAAGCCAAGGCTGCGGGAACTGCACTGGCTGTCAATAGTATTCCGGATTCACTACAAAGTGCTGGTTATCACCTTTAAAGCTCTATATGGCCAAGGACCTGTCTACCTTAGGGTCCGTCTCTCCCCACATGTTCCCCAGAGGGTACTCAGATCTGAATCACAGAATTTATTGTCAATCCCTGGGCCGAGGGAGGCGAGACTGTGTCATGGGTGCTGGGGACCCTGCAGAGGAAGTTGAGCCTGCAGAAGAAACTGTGCCCCTGCCACCTGCACCAGTGCCCCTGCCTCCTGCTGGAGAAGATCCCAGCCCCCCTGCCTCGCCCTCTCGGGTGGCGCGTGTGCGTGACCGCCTCCGTCAGGACCTCAGGGATCAGAGGAGGGCGGCACGCTCACAAGCAAGACGCTCCCTGAGCCCTGAGTTTTGAGAGGATTCTGGCCCTTCTAAGAGCAAGGATGCTTGAGTTGCAACAGGATCCTGGCTGCCTCTCTGAGCCAGCAATTAGCCCAAATGGGCAACAGCCAGCAGAGGGCTATATAGCTGTAGGCTTTGGGAGGAGGCTTTGTGGAAGCAACTAGTCATCTCCCTGACGTTCTAGCATCCACTCCGGCTTGACTTTGGTTTCTGGACTCCCTGACTTTGGCTTGTGACTTCTGGACTCCCTGACCTCGGCTTCTGGACCTCGGACCTGTGATATTTGTACAGTGATTCGGATTTGGCGCCTCAGACCCTCCTGTTTACTGGCTACAGACCTCGGACTGCCCCTGGACTTTGCCTGACCCGGCCCCAGCCATGACAGACTGAAGGCTACCAGAGAAAGAGCCTTCTCAATTGCAGCCCCACACTGGTGGAACCAACTTCCAGAAGAAGTAAGGGCCTTGCGGGACCTTGTTCAGTCCGCAAGGCCTGTAAAGCAGCCCTATTTCAACTGTTGTTAGCCGCCCTGAGCCTGCTTTGATGGGGAGGGCGGGATAAAAATCTGAGAAATAAATAAATTGTAGATTATAAATGTTTTAAATACATCACTGACACCATCCCAAGGAACTACAGATCTCAGAATTCCCTAGAATGAGGCTATGTACAGACTGGCAGTTTGAGGCGACACAGGGACAGCTCCCAGACGGATTAAAAAAGAGCATTCAGATGCAAACAGCTAGAGACTGTCCTGTCCCACTTCCATACTCACCCTGTCCTTGAGCATTGTTGAAGCATCTGAAAAAGGTACCACTCTAAGTGGTAGCAAATCCCTACAGCACTTCCATGCTGCCTTTCCTGACCATCTAAACAGCTGGGGAGAACCTGGGAAGTGCCACTCAAGCAACTGAGAGGTCTAACCACTCCTCCAGAGCACACAAGACCATCCCTGTCCCAGCAGTGGGCTGTGTGTGGTCTCTCCGCCCCCAGGGTGCTTTCTCTTCTGCCTGCTTACTTCAGGATGGGAAACTGCTGCTCCAAGCTGTCAGTCTGAACCCAGCCTGAGAGAATTATTTTTATACCAGTGTAAGTCTGTATAGAGAAAAGAGAGAAGGAAAGATCAACTGGGGAGAACAGGAGGGCTAAATGGACTATCCTTGAACTTCTCAGTATATTAAACTGAAATTTCCTTTAATGGTACTAAGTTGCTCAGAGACAATCTTCAAGTCTTTCTTTCTCCAATGTTTTCACTGTTCCATTACTATAAAAGTTGGTATTGATTTTTGAAGAATTATCTGCATGTTCATCATTGGGAATGAGCAGAAAGCTGTAAGGAGGAAGTCTGATGTCATTTGGAGGGGAACCCTAATACTAGTTTTTAGTGTTGCCAACCTCCAGATTGGGCCTGGAGATCTCCCAGAATTACAGCTAATCTCCAGACTACATGGATCAGTTCCTCTGGAGAATATGGCTGCTTTGGAAGGCAAACTTCGTGTCATTATGTCATGCTGGGGTCCTTCCTCTCCCCAACTCCACTCTTCTCAAAATCTACCCCTAAACCTCTAGGAATTTTCCATCTTGGAGCTGGCAACTCTCTCTATGCTATGTTGTGTCCCACATGTAATGTGGGCCTTGTTGATTTTGAAAGAATGGCATCAGATTCTTCCAGAGAAGTAGCAATCTTGGTCTGTTTTTCTTTTCTGTCAGCAAAAGAAAAGGAAAAAAACCAGACACCTTCAGAAACAACAAATGTGCCAGAACTCTCTTTGTCAGGTGCTTGAGAAGGTCACTAAAGTGCCCATCAGGTACAACATTCAGCATTGGACTCTAGAATGAAAATATTTAGTTAATCATTCTCCTCAGCCTACCCATTGGGGGGGGGGTAGTAAGTAGCAACCCTGAACAGTGCCCTTGGCCGCAACACTGCTGGCAGAGGTCCACTCACCCAGTCTGCCTCCTGCCCATGTAGGAGGAAGAGAAGGAGAAAGAACAGGGGTTCTCCAGCTCTGACACCATTGATTGACTCTTCACCCACCTGAATTGCTGTGTGATGGTGCCACCTTCTCTCCTGCCTATGTGCACTGCATTTCTAGCTCCGGCATGGTAGCTTGAGCTACACCTAGATCCTTGGGTGCCTGGCTTAGGACACAGACATTTGGTTCTGGGCACTGTGGCTCTGTGTGCCCAGGCTGGAATGGGGGCAGTGTTGTTACCCAGATCACTCATGAACATGAAACCCCTGTAGCCAGCAAAAATGTCCTGCTAGGAAAGAGAAAAATGTGTATTGTGGGATATTAATTAGTAATCATAACCTATGTCTACCAGGGTTGAGATACCAACCAACACTCAAATGATATGAAAGGGAATAAGTTTCTTAAACAAGAAATGTATTGAATTAATAAAAAGAGAGTCAAGTTAGATTAGGTAAATAAGAATGGAAGTACTACAGAAAGGAAATAAATGCACATGTGAAGTACAAACACAGTTTAACAAACACAGTTTAAACCCTTTCCCTAACTAACTTCCTGCTACTAAGGGAGACAATAAAAGGGGAGAATAAAAAACAAGACTGCTTCCTGAGGGTGGCAGGGCAGCTCTGGAGAAGTGTGGTAGAATCGGTTGGAAAAGTAGAGAAGCCAGCCATACAGTTGGGGTAATAGACTGAGATCCAAAAATCTGCTACAAACTTGATGGACTGGGGGAGAACATTTTATATATATTTTTGCTAAGATTGAAGAAAAAGAAAGATGTTGGAATTGGACTGTGGGAGTGATAAAAAGGCCATCTCTCTGGAGAAGAGCTAATTTGGAGGGGGTGTTGTGTGCATTGTGGAGAGGAATTTTTCTTCTTTTGCATTACAGGTAAAAGTATCAAGAAGTGTTCTTTTAGAAACACCAAGAGTTTAGATAGGCAAGTGTTGATGGCTGGGTATTTTACATGATGTATAAACTTCAAGGTATACACTTTTGTGTGCAAGCACACTTCTGTTTCACTGTATCTGAAGAAGTATGCTTGCACACAAAAGCTTATACCTTGAATAAAACTTTGTTAGTCTTAAAAGTGCCACCTGATTCTGACTTTGTTCTGTGGAAACAGCTGTCAGTTCTGCAGAGCGTGAGCTCTGCCTGCCCCCAGTCGATTGGATAACTTTGAAAAGGTGGTCAGCCCAGGTCTGTATCACACCATTTGCATTGTATAGCCTACAAAGAAGCCTATGCCAACATCTTGGGCCTCTTCTCAGGACCAGTGCCTCAAGAATCTGCTGCAACAGTTTTCCCAGAAGCTCCTAGAGTGGCCACCATGAGATGTTGCCAGTGCGATGATGTCATTGTGAGTGATATCATCACACTGTCGATATCAGGGGAGAACCCCCCCCCCCACCAGCCCAGAGCATGTGTGAAAACAGTCCCCCACTGGACGCTGCGGGGGACTTGGCAACCCTAACAGACCAGGAAATCCCAGTTCAACTTGCAAACCAAACCAGCTTGATTCCTGAACTGGTCCACGAACCGAAGGCATCCACCCACTCCAGTTCAGAGTGACCCAACAGGGTGATACTGACATTCAGAACGGACAGCTAATCCACTCTGGACAAGTCTAGGTGGGATTGGTGTGGGCTGAGGATGTCTCCCAGATGGGATAACACCCACTTGCTCTGGACACTAGTTGGAGGGCAGAAAAGCAGATTGAGGGCCATGCTGGTGAGATCACGCCATATGGTGACTTTCGTGCCCAGTACTCAAGTGGGTCTGAGTTGGGGGGCTCCAGGGGCTTTGCTAGAAACTCCCAGACCAAAACATCACAGAGTACTCCACCACTTCATGGCTTCCCCCCCTCCCCCAGCAGTGCTTCTGACCTCCCACCAGACATCCAGAACTCCTAATTTTTCTTTACCCAGCTTCTTTCTGTCCTTCCCCCGCCCGGTGTCTCCCCCTCCTCTTCCTTCTTCTCATCTCCCCTTCTTGTCCTCCTCATCATCATAGTCCACCTCCTTTTCTTCCCTGCCTCTCATCTCCCCATCATCTTTAGCAGGATCCAGATCGCTACAGTGACTTCTTCCCACTCCACTCCGACATGGCTTTCCAGCCACAGTGTGTCCCTGACCATCAGGTGCAGTTTGTGCACCATGCAAACAATACTCACGAGTTCAGCCCACTTGGCAGCCTTATGCATGTTTGGGCCACCATCCGTGACTAGGTAGCCATGGGTTATCTTTCTTCCACCAAACCACTCCCTCAGGCTACTCTGCATGATCACCTCAATGTTTACTGCTCTGCATCCATACCCTGAGTCTGAAGGAGTGTTGCTGTGGCCCCACACCAGAATTCTTCTGGTTGCCACCAGTGGGCAGTGAGGGAGAGATAGCTGTGGTAGCAGCTGCTCCAAAGGTTTGATGTCAGGTGGACAGTTTGCCCTCATGCCTTTGTGAGCTTGGTTCCAAGCAGGTGCACTGCAGAATGGTACATGGAGCGCTCTCTGATTAATGGTCCTCCTGGAGGGAATTGTGTACCAGAGAGACATGTGTTGCATCAGCCCACAAAAAACCTACATCCTACACAAGGAAAAACAGCTGGCCATCCATTGCAATCATCTGCCCAATATACCGAGGGAACACCTCATGAACCCTGCCCCTTGCCCCCCTCCCAGGCACAAAAAAATAACATTAGCCACGCCCTCACCCCCAAGTCTCACGAAAGGCAAATCAACGCCAATATATCCAAAAGAAGCTTCCAGGCAATGGCAAAGGTAGATTCTTCCAAGGAGTCCAATGCTCCAATGTGCTTTAAATATTCAAGATGGAATAGTCAGGTGCAGCCAGGCACATATAGATAGGGTTGTACTTGATCCCATTTCACATAAGAGCTTCTATGAGCTTCTCAATGCCATTATACATTTTACAAAGGAACAGAGCTTCAGAATTCTTAGCAATGGTAAGAATTTTGAAGCTCTGTTCTTTTGTAAAATGTATAATGGCATTGTGAAATGGGATCAAATACAACCTTGTCATGTTCTATATGTGCCTGGCTGCTCCGGACTGTTCCATCTTGCATCTTTAAAGACACTTTGGGGTGTTGGACTCCTCAGAAGAATCTACCTTTGCTATTGCCTGGACTCTTCTTTTGGATATATTGGCATTGATTCGCCTTTTGTGAGACTTTGGGGTGAAGGTGTGGCTAGTGTTCTTTTTCGTGATTAATTTCACTTGATATTTCTATATTGTTTTCTATTTATAAAGCATGGTTAAGTTTTGTACATATTTTGAGGATGGTCTTTCGCGGAGGTTTTTACCTTCTCCTGCTCCACTTTTCTGCATTTCTCTGTTTTGGTTGCCTTGCCTCCTCCCAGGCACTGCTGAGGCCCCCCCACAAGCATGATCTCTTCTAGGGTGGCTTGCTTGGGGACCTGGCAGTGGTTGGAGGACCCATCAGAGTGGCACACTCCTTCTGCCCCCTTCTCCTGCCAAGTGGGAGTGTGCCTCCTGTGCCTGGTGGCAGACCGTAGTATGCCTTCCTCAAGTGGTAGCAATGTGGGATGTGACCATAGCAAATGCCTCCATGGAATGGTGGTGGTCAAATGCTTCAGGTCAGCACTCCCCCACGCACGGATTACTGGGCAGGATGTGGAAGTACTTCCTTATAGCAAAGTGAACCTGTGTCCTCACAGCCACAATTAAGCCACCTTGTGAGCCAAACCACCTGCCAGAGTCTGGTTCTGGAGTGATTGAGAAGGACATGCCAACAGAAGGGGAACCAGTATGAAATTGTAAGTGGAAATCTCTGAGTGTGGGATGGAGGGATGCATCATGGCCAACACCACCACCCTCAGAGTCCCCAGCATCAATGCCTTCCTCCCCAAATGGACTTTGGTGCCACAGTTTGGGCAGCACTGGAGAGAGTTCTCGAGCAGCAGTCAAGATCAGCCCCATGGACATCGACAGCACAAGGTAAGTGGGCGTGGAGACCACCAATGATGTACATCATGTACAATGAGCCTGCTTGTGGGATAGGGCGGGGTATAAATTGAAAAATTAAATTAAACTTGGGAAGGAGGCTGCTGGTGTGAAAGACTGCAATCATGGCCCACAACCAGCATTAATCATGGGAACTATTGTGATCTGTCCATGGCCACAAGTGTGACCCCTTCCACCCCCTGTCTTGGCTCCCTACATAAAAACCCAGAAAGCAAACAGTGGAACAGTGGATGTTAGAGATTCAGAGAAAGGAGGCAACCGCAGTGCAATGATCGTGGAAGTATTCAGGAGACAGTGGGGTGTATGGGAGCAGAGTGGAAAAGAAACTGCAGGCAGCAGAACTCCAGAAAGAGGTAAAGTGGGTGTTAGTGATTCAGAGGAAGGGGGGGAATCTGAAAGCCAACAACTGGAACAACTCAGGTAGCAACCCGAGAAGAAAGGGGGTGTATTGGAGGAGAGCAGCAAGAAAGCCCCAGGCAGTGACTCTAGAACAGTGCAGGCAAGGCAGCACACCCCCAAAAGTGATACAGTGGGTGTTAGAGAATGAGGAAGGAGGCAAAACCAAGGCAATGACTGTGCAGCAATTCAGGCAGCAACCCCAGGAGAAAGGTGTTGAAGAAGGGCAGAAAGGGATCCCCAGGCAGCAACCCTGGAACAGTGCAGGCAACAGGACCCAGTATGTGGGTGGTGTGATTGTTAGAGATGCAGAAGGAGGCAAAGCCAAGGCAATGACTGTGCAACAATTTTGGCAGAAAACCCAGGAAAGGGGGGGGGGGGTGTTGAGATGGAAAAGCATGAAGAAACCCAAAGCAGTCACACTGACGTGATCCAGGCATGGAGAACCCAAGGAAAAGGGGAGGGAGTGAAAAGCAATCACACCTTTTGCTGCAAAGAAACAAAATAGGTGGGGGGAGGGAGGATAATTGCAACAGGGAAACCCAGGGAATACAAGAAAAGCCCCAGGGTAAAAGCACCAGACTTAAATACTTAACAACACTTAAAAGTATTAAACGTATAATTGAGAACAATATGTGAAACAGCAAAGCCCACTCTAACAAGGAAAATTCTACCTACAAATAATACAACCAAGTAATACAATATAACAGAGTGCAATAATCAATATAAAAGCAGGTTGCTCTTGAGAAGTAAATATCAAGCCACTCCAAAAGTGTGGCTTCAGCCAACAATGTTCTTCTCTGGCCACCTGAGACTTGATCACTTAAAAAAGCAAAGCTGTACCGGTGATCGATAATATCCGGTTTCAGGTAGCCTTAAACTTCAGCTTGCATAAATCACAGAGCAATGTCCCCGTTCCTGAAACTGAAACAAAACAAACTCACAAATTTTCCATTCAACCTTTATGTCTCCCTACCCAAGAAACTGGTGTCATATACTCACTACATTCCAAAAGGAAAAAAATATTCTAGCTGTTGGGACATCTATTGCCTTCCTCTGGATTAAAATATGATCCTTCTATTCCTAGGCTCAGCATCCTTGCACTCATTTCCTATCTGCAGGCTAAATAGAAACCCTGTGCTGACCATCACTCCTTCCAGAGCCAGTGTGGTGTAGTGGTTAAGTGTGCAGACTCTTATCTGGGAGAACCGGGTTTGATTCCCCACTCCTCCACATGCACCTGCTGGAATGGCCTTGGGTCAGCCATAGCTCTGGCAGAGGGTGTCCTTGAAAGGGCAGCTGCTGTGAGAGCCCTCTCCAACCACGCCCACCTCACAGGGTGTCTGTTGTGAGAGAGAAAGGTAAAGGAGATTGTGAGCTGCTCTGAGACTCTTCAGAGTGGAGGGCGGGATATAAATCCAATATCTTCTTCTTCATCATCTTCTTCTTCCTTAAAGAAACCTCTGTGGGAACTGGATCTATAGAAAGCAACTTAATTCCAAACTTTGTGTCGTGTCTTGTGTTTTATTAACGCACCGCGCGGCCATGCAACAGAGGCAACCAGGGGAAGTCCCCTGGTCACTCAGCGCGCAAAAGGACTCCGCCAATCACTATCTGTGGCGGGAAGTTTGACTGGCCAGGATTGGACTGGCTAGCTAGAGGACTGTTCCAGGTAAAGTGTATTTAAAGTGGGTCCCGGCCCGCGTTCTGTGATGTACCTCTCAATAAAGTATGTTGCCTTCTACATGTCTCGTCACTGAGTACATTACACTGGCAACAAAGGTGGGATCTGGCTAGGAAGGCTTCCCCAAGTGGAAAGCAGCTGACCTGGCTGGAGACAAGGAAGGCGCAGGACCACAAGAAACTGAGACGCCCACCGCCGCAATGGCGAACTCGAGTGTAACGACGGGCCATCTTGCTGAATTCAACCCCGACAACCCAGAGAGGTGGGAGACCTACACCGAACGGGTCAAGTGCTACCTGCGGGCCAACATGATCATGGACGACAACTGAATGAGGGACGTCCTGTTGAGCATCTGCGGTGAGGCAACCTTCGAGATTGCATGAGGTCTCTCTGCCCCAGCAAAGCTCACCGAGAGGACGTACGGGGAGGTCGTCAGACTCCTCACAGGGCATTTCTCGCCCCAACCATCCATCATCACCCGCCGATTCCTCTTCCATAAGAGGGATCAGAAGCCCGGGGAAACGGCGGCAGTCTACCTGGCCGCTCTCCGCCAGATCGCAGGGAACTGCAGTTTTGACAAGCGGGAGGAGGCCCTGAGGGATCGATTTGTCTGGGGCCTCCGAGACGAAAGGCTACAACAGAAGCTCTTCGCCAAGGAAGAGCTCACCCTCCAACAAGCCTTCAACGAGGCGACCACCTTCGAGAGAGCCACCAAAGCATACAGCCACCCATGTGGAGAGGCCGTCCACCATGAAGAGATGGCACCAGGAGACCCGGAGGATGAAGAGGCTTTCCAGCTCCAGCGGCCACAAAGAACGGACCCAAGGGCCCCCACGAGACAACGAGCAGCAGAGAGACCCACCACGATCAAATGCACCAGCTGCGGCGACCCCCACGAGAGGCAGGACTGCCCATACCGCAACATGGACTGCAGAATATGTGGAAAGATGGGCCACATCGTGCAGGCTTGCCGGGCCAAGATCAGCCGCAGACGACAGACCACGCACCATGACTCAACCGAGGCCCACACGACAGCGTCAACCAGCCTGCAGGTATTGAACTTGCCCCTCTCCGCCCCCGACAAGGTCAAAATGTCGGTCCTCATCGAGGGCGCCCCCTGCCTCATGGAGGTGGACTCGGGTTCCTCCATCTCCATAATTTCAGAGGAAACCCTAAGGAAACTGTGCCCCTGCCACCGCCTCCAACTGAGGCCGGCTGACTTTGTTCTGAGGGACTTCCAGAAAAACCCGGTACACATTGTGGGCTGGGCCCAGGTACGGGCAGAGAAAGGGAATTTCAGGGGACCACTGGACATTCTGGTGGTCAAGCGCCAGCTCACCACCCTATTGAGGCTGGCCTGGTTCCAACCAATAGGGATCCAGTTAGTGGGGGTGGAGCAAGTGCAGGCGAGCAGCTTTGAGGACATCTGCTGGGAGTTCCCAGCAGTTTTTGATGGGTCCCTGGGGAGTTACAAAGGGCCGCCCATCACCTTGCCACTCGATCCCCTGGTCAGACCGATCCGACTCAAGACGAGGTGAGTCCCGTTCGCCTTAAAACCAAAGATAGAGGTGGAACTGGACCGCCTCACAGTCCAGGGAGTCTTAGAACCAGTGTCCTATGCGGCCTGGGAAACCCCCATAGTCACACCAGTGAAGCCAAATGGGGATTTGAGAATTTGCGCTGACTACAAGTGCACTATCAACAAAGCGCTTCAGGACAACCCCTACCCCGTCCCGGTGGTCAGCCACGTACTGGCGGCCTTAGCAGGGTCCAAAATTTTTGGGAAGCTGGATTTGGCTCAAGCGTACCAGCAGTTACCGGTCGACGCCAAGACAGCCGAAGCGCAGACCATTGTGACTCACCGGGGAGCCTGCAATTTGGGGTTAGCGTAGCTCTGGGGATCTTTCAGAGCATAATGGACTCTCTTCTTAAAGGGATCCCCGGAGTGCAGCCGTTTTTCGATGACATTCTAATCGCCGCCCCAGACGCAGAGGAATTCAGCAGCCACCTGAGAAAGGTACTCCGCCACTTCCAAGCGGCGGGGCTAAAAGTCAAAAAAGAAAAATGCTTGCTAGGGGTACCGCAGGTGGAGTTCCTGGGATTTGCCGTGGACACAGCGGGGATCCACCCGACTGAGGACAAGACCAGGGCTATTGTCCAAGCCCCAGCCCACACACGCAAAGCGGAGCTACAAAGTTTCTTGGGGTTGTTGAACTTTTACCATTCGTTCTTGCCCCACAAAGCTGCCATAGCGGAACCACTCCACCGGCTGCTGGACAAACAAGCCCCGTGGGTTTGGGGAAAGCGACAAGCCGCTGCGTTTCAAGTGGTAAAAGACCTCCTTGTCTCGAACGCTGTGCTCCAACACTTTGATGAAGCCCTGCCGCTGATTCTGGCTTGCGATGCTTCCCCGTACGAGGTGGGTGCCGTCCTGGGGCACCAACTCCCAGATGGAAGGGAAGTTCCGGTGGCATACTACTCGAGAACCCTGACCCCCGCGGAGCGCATCTACGCTCAGATTGACAAGGAGGCTCTGGCAATCGTGGCGGGGGTGCACAAATTTAATGACTACCTGTATGGTAGGCGTTTCACCATCACCACAGACCATAAGCCGCTCCTGGGCCTCCTCGCCCCTGACCGTCAGACCCCACAAATATTGTCACAGCGAGTCCTGAGGTGGAACCAATTCCTAAACTCCTACACCTACACCCTGGTACACCGCCTGGGCAAAGCCATGGAGCACACGGACGCCCTTAGCCGCCTGCCGCTTCCCTTGATGGACCCAGATCCCGCTCCGGCCCACTTTGTGATGCTCATGGAGTCCCTGCTTGAGCGCCCCCTCCACGCCACGGAGGTGGCTCGGGCCATAGGCAGGGACCGTATCCTCACATGGGTTTTGGACTGGGTGGGAAGGGGATGGCCCACGGGCAAGGTGGACTGTGAGTTCAGGCCGTTCGCATCCCGCAGAGACGAACTATCCACTCACGAGGGATGCATACTCTGGGGCAGCAGGGTGGTGGTCCCCTCCCCCCATGTGCAAATAGGTACTAGAAGCCCTACACGAAACCCACCCGAGGATCGTGAGGATGAAAGCTCTGGCCCGAAGTTATGTGTGGTGGCCAGGTATGAATGAGGAGATAGAGGGGTGGGTGAGAAGGTGCCAGCCATGCCAAGAGTCCAGGCCTGATCCGCCCTCCACACCAGTCCACCAATGGGAGTCCAACCGGCGGCCGTGGTCCCGCCTACACTTAGATTTCGCTGGGCCATACCAGGGTCAAATATTCTTCATCCTGGTCGATGCATACACAAAATGGCTAGAGGTGATCCCGGTTGCATTCACCTCCATGGCGGCAGCCGTCAGAGCCTTGCGGAGGGTCTTTTGCACGCACGGGATCCCTGATACCCTGGTCATGGACAATGGTACCGCATTCACCTCCCGGGAATTCCGGGAGTTTATTGGGAGGTACCTCATAACGCACATTAGGTCCGCCCCCTTCCATCCGGCCACCAACGGCCAGGCAGAACGCATGGTACGAACCACCAAAGAGGCCCTGGGGCACATTGTTCAAGGGGACTGGGACCACCGCCTCGCAGCCTTCCTGTTCCATAACAGGATTACCCCCAACCCCACAATGGGGTCTAGCCCCGCGGAACTACTCATGGGGAGGAAATTAACAACCCGGTTAGACAGGCTACACCCGGACTGAGCCACAGACGTCCACAGTTCCCCCGAAGTCAGGGAAGCGGCGTGGGGGTTCTTTCTGGGGAATCCAGTGTATGCTAAGAACTTCGCAAACGGTCCAGAATGGGTAGCCGGCCGGGTACTTCAGGTGACTGGGTCCCGATTGTATGAGGTAGCGACCAAGGGGGGCCAGGTTCTAAGGAGGCACATCGACCAACTGCGCCACCGCAACTTGCCGGAGGAAACAACAGAGGCGGGGAAAGCAGTGAGCAGGGGAGAGCCAGCAACGGAAACCCCAGAAGCAGCCCCGCCGGCACCAACCCTGCCAATGTACGATCCCCCGAGGCCGGCCGACCCTGAACCACAACCAGAGCCGACCCGCCAGCCACCGGAGTTGGGGCCCCAAGACGAGACCCCCTCCATGGGGGCCGCCTCTACGCCCCAAGCAACCCTGAGGCGATCAACCAGGGAACGCAGGGCTCCAGCCTACTTGCAGGACTATGTACCTTAAACCAGGGGGGGAGGAGTGTAGTGTCTTGTGTTTTATTAACGCACCGCACGGCCATGCAACAGAGGTGACCAGGGGAAGTCCCCTGGTCACTCAGCGCAGCGCGCAAAAAGACTCCGCCAATCACAATCTGTGGCGGGAAGTTTGACTGGCCAGGATTGGACTGGCCAGCTAGAGGGCTGTTCCGGGTAAAGTGTATTTAAAGCGGGTCCCAGCCTGCGTTGCCCTGTTCTGTGATGTACCTCTCAATAAAGTATGTTGCCTTCTACACGTCTCGTCACTGAGTACATTACACTTTGGTTGAGACCTCTAGGTTCTACTGTATCGAATTTGTAAATATATTTTGCCTCTTGCCTCAATAAAATCTTCATAGTGTCAGTTCTATTATCTGGATTTTTTTCATTGCACCCATTAGGAAACTCTATTTCACTAGTCCCCCGGATGAACCTGCAGCAAGCACACTCTGAGCACCTAAACTGCCCGTGTCTTAAGCCCTGTACCTGGGAAAGTTGCAGCATGTCAGACCTAGAGATAATCTCCTTAATATTTTTAGTTTTTCTGTATGCTGTAACCGGGGGAAGTTCACATCCCACAATATTGTCAACAAGATGCCAATGTTTCCGTACCAGGCTGTTTATGGCTGGTGCTAAAGGGGTATGTTTCAAACTCCAATGCAGCCTTTGCTCCTTAGTTTTTTGAGAAGTATCTAAAAGAGTATGTCTATCCACATCAACTGCCCTTCTACATGTTTTTAGAACCTGACTAGGGTATTTTCTCTGTGCCAGTGATGTCTCCAGCATGTCTGCTTCTTTTTGATAGTCTTCCTTCACAGTACTATTTCTTTTTAACCTTAAAAATTGGCCATATGGCAAATTGTTCTTCAAAGAAAAAGAATGAAAGGATTCATAATGAAGGTAAGTATTACAATCAGTTGGTTTCCTATATACCAGGGGTGGCAAACGGTAGCTCTCCAGAAGTTTTTGCCCATTGCCCATTGGTCATGTTGGCTGGGGCTGATGGGAGTTGTAGGCAAAAAACATCTGGAGAGCTACCATTTGCCACCCCTGCTATATACTCTAAAGGCTATATAGTTCTCTGATGTAATATAAACCATGGTGGCCAGATAAGATATTTGTTGTGAATCCCACTTAGCAGTGAACTTAATATGTTCATGGACACCATTTAGCCAATTCACAA
This sequence comes from Heteronotia binoei, assembly GCF_032191835.1. NCBI lineage: Eukaryota > Metazoa > Chordata > Lepidosauria > Squamata > Gekkonidae > Heteronotia > Heteronotia binoei. The sequence continues at coordinate 133,872,268 of NC_083243.1, read as the reverse complement.
AATTCTGAACAACAGACCCACCATCAAGAGTACATCAATAAATCTGCGATAGAATATTATGGATTCATAAAATGGGTTGACATTAGGGTCCATGATCCATATGAGTTCAAAGTCTTCCATGTATAAGTTAGTCATGTCTGGAGCACTGGAGCTGCCCATAGCAATGCCCTTGATTTGTAGGTAGAACTGGTATCTATACCTAAAATAGTTATGTTCCAATATTAGATCCACAAGGTCTAACAAAAAGTGTGTGGGAGGGTAATGACAGGTTCTTTTATAAAAAACACTCTCCAAAACTTTTCTCAATTCTTTGTGAGGTATATTAGGATACAGTGCTACTATGTCCAAAATAACAAGAACCGCTCCTGCTGGAACCTGGGTTCCCTCTTGTTTATTAATAAGATCTTTTGTGTCCCTAATATATGCCATATTTTCTACAAAGGGTTTTTGGATGGCATCTATGTACTGTGTACAATAATCTGATTAATTTAAAAATATCAATCCTGGTTTGGAATGAATCATAATGAGGGAAAGGGACAAATGTCAAACCTCTATGGAGTAATGCATTCTCATCAGAAGTAATATGTCTATTGGACAGATTAAATACTATTTCCTGTTGTAATGCCTGCCCTGTCGGAAACCCTGAGGTTTTATCTATTCTTGGGGACCCTAGGTGGTGGTACAGCTTTGCTTCTTTAAGTGGACAAGTCTCAAGCGGCCAGAGAAGAACATTGTTGGCTGAGCCACACTTTTGGACTGACTTGATATTTACTTTTCAAGAGCAACCTGCTTTTGTATTAATTATTGCACTGTTATATTTTATTACTTTGTTGTATTATTTGTAAGCAGAATTTCCCTTGTTAGAGTGGGCTTTGCTATTTCACATATTGTTCTCAATTATACGTTTAATACTTTTAAGTGTTGTTAAGTATTTAAGTTTGGTGTTACCCTGGGGCTCTTCTTGTACTTTACAGCCACATAATTACCCCAGGTCTCCTTTGTTTGTTGATCAGAAACCCAGGGAAGGCAACTCCCCCAGGCCCCTGACAGACTAATGTTGATGAGAAATCTTGTGTGACAGTGTGCATCATAGCCAGGAAATCCAGCAATTCCCACCCCCCTCCCCAGCCCACCAGCAATTCTCTTTCATGAACGCAAGAACACCCGAAACTCCCAAAGACCCAATGCAAATTAAGACAATGTGCGCAGCTTCTTTGCTTATATGCATCCCCCTGCCTATCATGAAGAGTAGAGACCAATTTCTCTTATTAGCAATCAGCATTGCCTGTCAAGCTTGGGGTGGTCTGTATTGGTGTGTCCCAGGCTGCAGAAGACCACCCCCAAGAGCTTTTTCTCACAAAGGTTTCTGGGTGGGCTTTCTTCTCCAAGTGCTTCTGAGCCTTGGCCAAAAAGCTCAGATAGGTCCATGCTGAGCATGCAGTTCCTGATCTACAGCTCACAAACCTTGAACCGAACTAAGTCCAGGCCGGACTTCTGAGTCTGAACTGGTTTGTGCCCATCCCTAATCCTCTGTTGTCTACCGCACTAACAGTTGCTTAGCTAGCAGCTGTCCCCAGCTAGCTGTTTTAAAACTCTTTCCATGTTAATTTTGTCAAAAACAAATTCATAATAATGTCAGTTTTCTATTATTTCTATTTCCTTATATTTTAAGGCAAAAAGTATATTCTTCCCACCCTCCTCCACACTTCCCTTCTGCCTTGGGCCTTCAAGTCTTTAAATGCAGGAAAGCCACAAGGCTGCAAATCCAAGAGGACAGGCCAAACTACATAAACAATAAGTGTCTCCACTCCCCTCAGATTACAGGGCCTTTCAATCATCAGTAGCTCAGCCTTTTCTGGGGTCAGCTTTACTGAACAGCATAGAAGATGATAGACTATCAGACCAGTGTCAAAAGAAAAGGCATGAAAGAAAGAGTGTCTCCCATACAATGATACAATATCACTAAAACTATCTCTACAAAGGTTTTCCCTCCTTCCATCAACTAGAAGACCCCACAGAAGGACATGAGAGAAAACTCTACATGGCAAGAAACCTTCTGTTTCAACAATCCTCCTTGCATTAGACATCTTACTAGGATCCCTTCACTGACTTCACTTGCTGGCTTACCACATGTGCATATGTTGAGGTTTGCCTTGAAGGGACTCTTCTTCATTTGGAAAGGTCACACACACCAGTATACATTTTGGAGTGGAGTGGTTGACATATATGTGAGCATTCATTCATGATTCATCCTCTTGTATCTTCATGCCAGGAAAAAAAGCACAGTAATATGCACTTGCCAGAAATCACAGGCACTGTATCAGCATTCCATAAACTAGTGGTACATGCCTGTCGCTCTTGCTGCTGTCTTTTGGACATGGCAGGTATTTGAGAAAGAAATGCAAAACTCCTCATGCATCCAAAGGGAAGAATGGTTTAGAAGGACCTTGTGACAATGCTTTTTTTGTGTCCAATCAGAGACCAGCAAAGCAACCACACTAGGGATTGCATGGGCTGTTGTCTTAAGATGTGGTGGCCATTCTAGTTGGCACCAGAGAAGGCATCTTCCACTTAACCAAATGGTATCAGCCTTTGCTATCTTATTGGAATAATTCAATATGTTTTTTAAAAATCAATTTCTCCCCGTTCTGTAGCTTTCAGGAAGAAAAAGGTGCAATAGGTTTTATTCCTGTCCCAGTATGCAACTGATCCTTGTTACAAACAGATTGCCTCACTTTAGTGGTGAACAGGCCTTGAATTCAGTAGGAGCTCACAGGAGCACAGCTCCTGAACCTTTCTGACAGCCCCCCCTCCTCACTCAGTTCAGTTACCTTTATTGGCATTAAAAGAGAGATAAAAGGGAGGGGAAAAATAGGTGTACACATATATGCATACAAATAGATAAAGCATGCCAACATAAGTCATGACAAAAGAACATTCTAAAAGGGTCTAAAATCCTCCCCACCTACCTACCTTGTCCATTGAATAGTAGGTGCAACGGGGGGGGGGAGACACCATGGGGGCACCAGGTGCCAATGCCGGGGCAACCTGTCGACCCCCGGCCCCTAAGCCTGAACTACCCAAAGCGGACCCGTAGGGAGCCACTCCTCGCATGCCCCCGAGCCCAAAGCAGCCCAGAAACCCACGGACTGCCCAGAGCCCCAAGCCCCACCCGCCGCCGCCGAGGGGAGGGATGGCATTTGAAAAGTACCCTAAGGCAACCCTTGTGTCCGCTGCAACCGGAGCTCACCACCAATACCCAAGGGCGTTCCAACCCCGCCCGGGGTCAGCTGCACTCCGCCCCATACGCGCCGCCGCTCGCCTGTTCGCCCAACGGACACTCATCAGGGCCGTTGACCCGGTCCGGTTCCGCTAGAGGTTCGGGCCCCGTTACGCCGCCGTATAAAGCCGGCGAGCGGGCCAGCACCTCCGACTCCAAAGTTAACCGCGCTGAGCGCCCAGAGACGCAACAACGCCCTACTCAAATGGAACCCCTTAAAAATTCCTTCCTACTTCCGGAGCCTCTAACAGGCCCGTAATGGCCCTTCAGACCCGCTTCCCCTGTCCCAGCACTTCAGCATGACCGAGCTGCCGGCCCGGCCCCCGGGCCGGGTGAGCGGGCTGTTAAACCTGGGCCGAACTTAGTGGGTGCCATAAGAACGCGTCAGACCCGCAGCCTGGCCCAAAGCAGTGCCAGCGCTCACTTAGCCAGCCGGGCTCAAGCTCCCCGGTCAAGGCAAATTGACACAATAAATAATAAATAAATAAATAAATAAATAAATAAATAAAAAGGGGGGGGCTAAAAGGTCAATGTACCCATTAGCCACCCGGTCCCACCAGGGGAGAGAAAGATCAAATAAGACCCCCAGCAACTCCAATATAGAAGGCTGAGTCAACCTCAAACCAGCTACCCGAACACCCAGCTTACACCAGGAATCGAACTCAGATCATGAGCAGAGCCTAGGACTGCAGTACTGCAGCTTTAACCCTCTAAATGGCTCTTCCAACCCCCTTTCCATATGGGACATCTCTGCCATAAGGGAGCCCCCTACGGCAACCCTTTGTTGCTCAAGATGGCCAACCGCACCTGACGCTGCTCATGGTGGCCAACCGGGCCCGCTCCCCTTGGCCCGGGTCTTCAGCAAGGCATGGCTGCTGCCCCCGCCTACGGGACGAGCTGGCAGGCAGCATGCCCTAGATAATCCCAGACCCATCTTAGACGCCATGGTATTGCCTTTAATCCCGGCCGCACCACAGAGACAGTGCTGTGCGGTTATATGAGCCACGCGGCCCTCCGCCGTGAAGGATGGAGGGGAGGGGGGGGTGGATGAGGCAAGGCCGGGTCCCAATAGGCACCATAAAATGAAGAGGGGGGGGGAGACCTCCCAATAGGGCTCCGGCCGAAAACTAAACCCAACTCCCTTCTTCAACCGCCACAGCTGTGTGATGAATCTATAATGCCCAGCCTTCAGTGAGCCCCCTATATGCCTGCGATATACTTCCCTTAAAAACATATTATTACTGTCCCCTATGCCACCTGGGGACCGTTGAGCTCCATTAAGATGGCCGCCGCATTCCATTTAAGATGGCGGCCGCATGCGCTGCAGGCCGCGCTCGAGAGTCACCACAAGCTTGGGCCCTATCACGGACATAACGGCCGCCGCCTGCGCCACCGGCAAGCTCAACCGCCTGCCTCGAGGGTCCACACTTACATTGTCCAAATGAGCACCGCATGCGCCCGTCCAGTCTCCCCGCCCAACAGGGTAATGCTATGTGGAAAAGGCCGCCGCGCGCTTGTCTCCCTTTACCGCCTTAACTTGGGAGGGGGGGCTCGCAGCGCAAGAAGCGGCTGAACAAAGCCCAAAGACCTCCCCACCACAGCTCCATACTCCACGGCCAGCTCTCATTGAGAGTAACATGGGCAGTACTGGCCTGATGGGGGGGGGAGAGATACCACCACCGGGGCCCACTCAACCCCCATACAGGGATGGCCGCTGCATGCGCGCTGTCAGGGAAACCCGATCCGAAAGGACGAAGAAACGCCGCTCCCCCGCAAGCGCTGCCACCGGCCGCTCGCGCCTCAGCCGCCGCCAGCGCCGCCGAACACTCAATAAACGCCTCGGAACGGCCCTAGCCCGACACACACGGCCTCCAACCCGCCGGGCTCCTTCACACGTGGCTCTCCGTCAGAGAGCCCGAAGGCACTGAGAAGATTTGGGCGGGGCCGGGGCTTATATAGCCCTGACGCCGCGCCCAGCAACAGACCCGGATGTACCTTGCAAGGCATTCCGTCACTCCCTCCTTCCGGGGGGGGCAAATACAGCCCCCAGCCTGAACGCCGGCGATGCCGGCTTGGCTGGGAAGGGCCGGGCCAAGTCATGACAAAAGAACATTCTAAAAGGGTCTAAAATCCTCCCCACCTACCTACCTTGTCCATTGAATAGTAGGTGCAACTGCATAAAAATCCTTGGATGAGCTCCACCACCTATTTTTCTACAAAATGACCCCTGGTGGTGAGCAAGCAAAAATTTAATAAAATTACATGGAGCACACATAATCTTAGCTCAGAGAAATGTGGAAAACCAAAGCAGAGCCTAACCAAATATAATACCGGTGAACATAAACTCAAGGCAGAAGTCAGAGCATACAAATCACAAAGAGTAGAATATGTGTAACCAACATGACAGAGAGGAAATTGAAAGAGAGAGACATTTTCTGTTTCTATGTCCAAAAAATGAGGAAGTGCAAGAAAAAAGATTAGATCCTAAGAGATTTATCATCAAAAGCACTGAGACAAAATTAAACTTGACACTGGAGAGCTCTGACAGGCATCAGAAATTGCTGTGTTACTGCGGGAGGGGGGAATTCACCATTGGGCCACAATGGCATTAAATATCATCAGGAAAAGGAATCAAAATAACCAAGGGTAGTGGAGTAATAGTATGGGGAGATCTTCACATTGCGTCTAGAGTTAATTCCATGCAAACATTACTTGGACATGTGCCCTTAGCTCCTTTTATCAGGTCATGCCCTATTCTCACATGCAGGAATCAATTGCTTTCTTCCACCAGGCCTGCATCATCAGTGAACCATCCTTCTCAAATGTTAAAGGTAAAGGTAGTCCCCTGTGCAAGCACCAGTTGTTTCCAACTTTGGGGTGACGTTGCTTTCACAGCGTTTTCATGGCAGACTTTTTATTGTCATTTCCTTCCCCAGTCATCTACACTTTCCCCACAGCAAGCTGGGTACTCATTTTACCGACCTCGGAAGGATGGAAGGCTGAGTCAACCTGGAGCCGGCTACCTGAACCCAGCTTCTGCCGGGATCGAACTCAGGTCGTGAGCTGGGAGCTCAGACTGCAGTGCTGCAGCTTTACTACTCTGCACCACAGGGCTCTTACTCAAATCTTAACATATAGAAATGCTTCACTGGATTAGGCCAAACGCCAGTCTGCTTACAAGACAGCTCAACCAGACACTTCTGGAAACTTATAAGGCGGCCATGATTAATGGAACTGCCTACTACAAGCTGCTATCTTTTATCTTACCTGGCTTCTCCCTTGAATTTACCTGTTGGACCACATGCTGTTCTCCTCTCTTGTTCTTGTCCTCTAACAGCTACTCCCCATTCCTTTTCAGGATCCTGAGATGGTATCCTCTTTAGTTCATCTGAAGAGGCTACCTTGGGCTTATTGGAGCATTCCCTGATCTTATGAACCACAGCCTGTTTCACTGATGAAGCAGGCCTGGTGCAAGAAAGCAATTGATTCCAATATGTGAGAATAGGGCATGGCCTGAGAAGAGGAAGTAGCAGCCCCTCTGCCTGTGGAGGTCCATATGATTTTTTTCCCAGGAAGATATTGCTGGCTGGGGGAGAGAAATGAGGAAAGGTGCTGAGTTGACCCTTGGGTACCAGGCTACATCAATGAGCCATGGATGGGCTTCAGGGAAATTAAGCAACTTTTATTTAAGCATGTCACAAACTTTGAATTTTAAGAGAGGTGCATTTAAACATTTTGACCCACTACTTCTATTACATTGTTCCCAGAAGCTTAAGTAACTTAACTGTACACAGTTGCTAATTACAGCAGCCCTTAGGACCAACTGTTGGCAATTGCTGTACTGCCACCTGCTGGAGATTGTATAAAAGAACCACTCCAAAAATTTGTTTTGGAGCAAATAGGCAACAATCTACTTCTTCACACTACTTTCTTAATAACCTAGTAATCCAACACTTTAACTTTAATCTAATTTCCTAATATGTATTCTAGGGTATGTACCCTCTTTATATGCTAGTATGAGTAAAAGAGCTTGTTTACATTTATGCCAATTTCCTCAGAATCCTAAGGATGACACAGGGATGTCGATTACAACATGAGATGGTGATTTATGTTATAGATAAAACAGAAGCCTGAATGAGGCATATGTGGCACTTCAACATCGTAATGAAGCTAAAAAGAAAGAAAGCTTCATACACAATCTGCAAAGGATTGAACAAATCATTAGAAGGTAGCTGTTCATAAAAATGTTGAGGTGAAGGGAAGGAGATGAACACTGCTGCTCTTTATATAGATGAGGACTCCCAAAATTGGATGCTATCCAATCTTAAAGACATTTTCCCAGGTGTAAACCTCACTGAATAAGCTTGAGTAGGATTCTGAGTAGACCTGATTAGGATGGCTCTGTTGGTCACCAAGACTTGTAGAGATTAAAAATATTTTAAAAGGAAAAGTGAATACATGATGGCTTAAATTACTGTAAGGTATATAAATCCAAGAAGTGCGGAATACTACAGTATATAAAGTGCACATGTGCAAACAGATACATATAAAATCATATATACAGAATAAATAATCTCTTATTGACTATAACATAATCATCGGGTCATAATAACCACAAGCCCTATACCTGCCCCACTTTGACCCTTGTTACTTCCATACAATACATTTGACTAGTTCTCCCCCATCTCCACCAGAGAAATGCTTTCTGTGAATTGGTATGTTTAGTGCATGAACACCTCCTAAAGAGACTAAATGAGCTCTGGCAGTAGTGTCTGGAACAACTGCTCCAACCAACAGCAACAAAAAGCCATCAACAACATGGTAATCGTCTTCCTTTAAGAGCCTCTCATCAGGACTTACATCAAGATTTCTTACACTATTTACATTATTCATGAAGGCCTGCATTGAATCAAAAATGGTTCCAACTTTTAAAAGTTTCTATACATGAACGTCTGTCTCTTGCTGTATGTGCTCATTTCACAATGGAACTTTTCCTCCCTTGCTTTCTTTTCTTTGCGCACATTTTATTCAGCAGACACACTTTCTATTCTCTCTCCCTTTTTAGTGCTTAGAATATGTATGATGACACTAAACAAATGCAAGCCGCAGAAGGCGTTGGTTTTTAAAGAGGCAATAAGGCAGAAATATAAAAGCTTGTTCACACTCAGGCACTCAAAACACACCCTTAGTATAAAGGAGTCTTGAGCAGAAGCAATAATAGTTCCCTAACACTCATTTCCTCTTTGGGAATACTTTTCATCCCTGGGCTTGTCTTCAAGTGCTTTGCTAACATTAAGTGTGCTTTGCTAAATGCTAATGAACTGAGATGCCAAATGGCAACAGAAAATGCCCCCTAAGTAAATTTAACTCAAGGGCAATGTCACAAAGCTCAGTATCATGACCACACATATTATATGGGAATATCTTGGACAAAGGAAGGGGGCTGATAGCCCCACTGCCATTTATACTACCCTTCTTCTTTTAAACCTGAATGAGTGTGTGATCCAGTGGGGGGAATACATAGTCTTCAAAGAATTCAACAAATCATAAATAAATGTTAATAAAATGACAAAGAGGAGGGAGAACAGCATCTGCATTCCTAAAAAATTATATCAGAAATGGAGTTGCACAGTATTCGGCCACCCCAAATAGCAATTATTAAAAGCATTTGAAAAGGAAATTCATATACATTAGCTTATACCACACACTGAAAAAAACTGGACAGTCAGCTAGTCCTCCTGACTTGCAGGGGACAAAGACAAAGGATTTGTATGCAAACAAACTGGCAGGTGGGTAGGAATGCAGGGACTAGGAGTAACAGAGGTGGTGGCCCAGGCTCTCCCCTGAAGTTCCTTGGAAAGTGGTCCAGCCAGGGTCTACGAGGATCCTTGAAAAGAAAAGAGAGGGAGAAGTTCATGCCGATCTGCATCTGTTTTGCAAGCTGTAACGACAATTTTATTAATGATAAAAGTGCAACCATGAAGAATATCAAGAAAAGGATAAGAACAGTAGATAAGATGAAGATTTTTCCATCATCTTAATAGGGGATTGTTTTACTGGTTGATATGATATGACTGCTTTTATTCTAAATTATTGCTGCTTTATTGTTGTAAGCCAACCTGAACCCTGCTTGCAGGGAATGATTTTATAATCAAATTTAATAATAAATAAATAAATAAGAATTCACTATGAATGTCAGAGCAGAATTCAAATATTAGGAAATAACCCCACCAAATATCAGTTTTAAATGTGATAAAACCAAACATAATTAAAATACAGTGTTGTTAGAATGTTAATAAATGAATTAACTTTTATAATTATAAACCTTAAACATCTTCAAAATGTTAATAAAAAGCACATCTTCACATATAATCTTCACATATAATAATTCCTTGAGCATTACTAAAAAAAAGTCATCAGGTCTTATAATCAAATTAGTAAATGTGCAAGACTCATAAGCAAAATGAGTACATACCTCTTCATAGCATTTTACAACAGGATAAAATGAATGGTCTGTACAAAATATAATAAATGGAGACCATTTTTCTTATATAATGTTGCCATCAATGCACAGTCCAACATTTTATCTAAATTTTCTTGAGTCAATGGAAATTTTGCTTGTCTCCAATGTCTTTTATAGATAACTATGACATTATCAACCATGTACAAACCCAGTTCTTGATCTCTGTGCAACACAATCCTTAGAGCCATTGCGGAAGAAGCAGCCGGTCACCAGCACAATGGAGGCACCTCTGATCTGTTCCCTTAGAGGAAGCCTCACAAGTTGGAGACTAGGCAAATGGCTTCACAGCAAGGATGCACAGGCCACTGCTGAGCCAGTGTCTCCAACAATTGCACCATCATGCCCACAATATGTTGCAGAGGCACAGTAGTACAGCTATGATGGATAGGAAGAACCAATCAACCACAGAGTGGCAACCTTGGGAAGCCAGTCCCAGGGAGAGGTGGGCACACACAGCACTGTTTCATGCCTGCAGCCCCACTCCCACCTCTTTAAAGACACAGGCCGCTGCCAAACAGAATTGAGGCAACAACACAGGGAGGAGACAGAGGCCCCACCACCCCACATACCATCACCCAGAGCACCTCTGCCCCCTTAGGTCCATCCAGACCCAGCCCACCATGGGCCATTCCAGGAAACAAGGGCCAGCCATGGGGGCCCAGTGTTCAATGCTAGGGGTGGCTTCCAGCCCCAAGGGCATCCCAGATCCAGGCTGCCCCTGTGGATCCCAGCTGCTACATGTGGAGCAGGGTGGCTGCATGGGTAGAGGACAGTGCAAGACCATGAAGCACCATCAATATGTCCATGAGCAGTCCTTTGATGCATGCCTGCTGCCCACCATGTCCCTAGCGACAGCTACCAACTGCTCAAGGCAGCCAGTAGTCATCCCTGAACAACCACAAGGCCATCCAAGTACTGCTAAACCCAAGACAAAGCATCCCTCCACAGCTGGCTGCAGGCTCCACATCTGAGGCCCAGGCAGTGGCTCTGAGTCACTAGCCCCATTAGAGACCACTCCAGCCAAAGCATCTGAGACCAGTCCAGGAACAACAGCACCTCACCAGCCTCTTCCCCATGGCCCTGCATCCCACTCCCATCCAAGGTCATGGAGTCTGCTGCAATGCCTCAGCCACACCCAGTTGCCCCATAGAGACCCTGATACTCAATGTCTAGAGGATGACCAACCTAATCCATCTTGAAGCAGGTGAGAATGTAAAGATGCTTCACAACACCAGCAGAGAAGGTCAGGGTAATGAAGTGGGAGGGCTATCAATAGCAACATATCAATCAGTGGAGTCTAGCTATGTCATGTGCAAGCCTTATCTCCATTCCTGTGGTATTTGGTGATACTTGGGAGCAACTGACTTCTCCACTCCTTCTTGCCTTTTGCTAGGAGGCAGAAAAACTTCTAAAACTATATATTGGAGTTTTGGCAAGCTCAAACCCTAAAGAAAAAGGGTATTTCTACACAGCACCATTCCATGTTTCAGTGTGGACAGGACCAGGATAGAGACCCACTCTGCTTCCATGTGCCAATAAGCATGGCAGTGAGTAGTCAGAGAGCTGTTCCTGGTAGTAGTAAGAGCCATGCTGACATATTCCACCACCAGCCCATATAGGAGTACATTCTCTGTCTTGGTCCAGTTAGCCTGGTGATGGGCATCATTGCAAACTTGGTCTGGCACAACCATGTCAAAGTGCCAAAGGGGAATGCGAGAGAGAGGCCAGGCATCATGGGAACTTCCAGACCATAGAATGCAGCCCTGCCCATTGCCAGCCACAGGATGGATGTGGAGCAGCAAGCAAGCATCCCCAGGGAAAGGACTCCATTGCTCCAGATGGCAGTAGATAACATGGCAAGGCCAATGCCCAAGGGCAGTCAGGAGGCCATTGGGTATAGGGAGGCCTCCCCAAACAGCCCATGTGTCTAACAACCCAACCCTCTCCCCAGTTACCAGATGGCCAGCACCAGGATGGTAGCCTTTCCATTCACCATCCCCACCAAGGATCCAGATAATCTCCTTCATATCTACACTGTACACTGTACAGCAGTAACACAGGGAGTGCCACACCAGGTGCTACCACAAGTGCATCAGCACCCTACTACTCCCCAACAAATATTTACCTGGAGTGGATCTGTCTGGACTGAGTGGTATCCAAGCCTTCCATAAGTCACTAGGCCCTGGATCCTGTCCCCAGGGCCCTCCCTATCCTGCAGATAGTGCTTCTGTCATTCCACTTCCTCACCATGAGCTTGTTCCAGGAGGTCATGGCCAAGGTGCTGGAGGTGTCTCAATTCTTTGTGGATTGCTGCTTCCAGAACTTCCTCTATGACATTCAAGACCATGTGCACTTTCCCCTGGACGAGACAGAGCTGCCCCCCATCCATGCCAGGTTCTTTGCATTTGTGGACTTCACATACATTATGGGGGCTGTGGACTGAACTCATATTGCACTCAGAGCCCCCTAGGACAGGTTGCAGCCAGGTCTATGACATCCCTTCTACAGTTTATACATGCTAGCCAGCTCCAGCCATCAGGATATCTTCACAGACCTCGTGGCCAAGTCCCCAGATGATGTGTGCAATGCACAGATCTTTGCCATGTCCAGTCTCAAACCACATTCTGGCTGTTTGGCTGGAAGGCATAGGCTGGCTGCTAGGTTGGTGCCCCAACAGGGGAGAAGGAGTTGTTCACTCAGCCATGAGGGGCCTGATAGGTGTCCTTCTCCCCACCACAGGTGACTGAGGCTACTCCCTGCTCCCGTGGTTGCTCACACTGCATGCCAGGGAGGGACATGCCAATAGACTGTGTCACCTACGATCAGCCTCACCATTCGACTTGCATAGTCATCTAGTAGGCATCTAGCCAACTGAAGATGTGTTTCCATTGCCCACACCACACAGTATTTGCAGGGCCATGCAGCCTTTGAGCACAACCAAGCTCCCTGCTGTTTGTACCATGCTGTACAACATGGCCTTCTGGTAGCAGCTGGGCCAGAACATCCAGAATTGCCAAATGGGAGCAGGTCTGGGAGCACATGAAGCAGTGACATGGAGTGCCTCCCCTACATCTTCCCAACAGTGCTGTGGTGTCTCTAGCTTCTGCTGATCACCTAAACTACTGCATCTGGGAGGTCAAGATGGTTAGGGGTGGTAGTCAGGGCACTACTGGGAGAAGGTCACTGTGGAGAGTGGTAACAGGTTGCCTGACTGAATGGAAGCACTCATGCAGCCTGGCTTGTTGTTCCCCTGTGCAGGGCCCCCTCCAAGTTGCCATTGTTGCAGTTACTGTTGGTTTGCTGTCATTCATGTTTTCAAAGTAAAATTGGTTGTTTATTTATATTTGGGTACAATGTTGAATCCATCTTGGGTAAGGGTTGCCTCCCCTGCCCCATCTAGCCTGGTTTCAAGCCATGTCCAGCTCCTACGGAGCCCCCACCCCCCGTTACGGGGACAAAGGCTCAGAGATGGGGGGAGCTTGGGGGGTGCCAGTCTTGCTGCTGCACTGATGGTTCCAGACACCAGCTGCTCAGAGAGAGCAGTTTGGTGTAGTGGTTAAGTGCACGGACTCTTATCTGGGAGAACCGGGTTTGATTCCCCACTTCTCCACTTGCACCTGCTGGAAAGGCCTTGGGTCAGCCATAGCTTTCACAGGAGTTATCCTTGAATGCCCTTGAATGCTGCTGTAAAAAGCTTTCTCATCCCCACCTACCTCATGGGGTGTCTGTTGGGGGGGGGAGGGTAGAGATTGTGACCGCTCTGAGATTCAGAGTATACGGTGGGATATAAATCCAATATCTTCTTCTTCTTCTTCTTCTTCTTCTTCAGTGGCATGGGGACAGAACACTGGACAACCCTCACCTGAGGAAGAATGCATCAATGGTGCTTTACATATTTTTCCATGGGGGCTTTTTTCCATGGGGGCTTTTTTCTATGTGGGTTTCTTTCAGTATGGACTTTTTTCCATATGGGCTTCTTTCCATGTGTGTTTATTTCCATGTGGGCATTTTTCCTTTGGGATATTTTTCTGGATACCAGTATTCCCAGTAGTAATGTATCACTGTGAGAGTTGGACCATAAGGAAGGCCGAATGCTTTTGAGAATAGATGCTTTTGAGCTGTTGTGCAGGAGAAGAATCTTGAGAGTCCCTTGAACTGCAAGAAGATCCAATCAGTCAGTCCTAAGGGAAATCAACTCAGTCTGTTCCCTGGAAGGTCATATGCTGAAGCTGAAGCTCAAATACTTTGGCCACCAAATGAAAAGGGAGCACTCACTGGAGAAGACCCTGATGCTGGGAAAGACAGAAGGCAAATGAAGAAGGAGACGGCAAAAGTTGAGATGGCTGGACAGCGTTATTGATGTAACTAACACAAATTTGAACAGATTTTGGAGGATGGTGGAAGACAGGAGGGCCTGGTGTGACTTGGTCCATGGGGTTGCAAAGAGTCAGACTCGACTGTGCGACTGAAAAACAACAACAAAAAATTCTTAACTTTTTCAGACATGAATGTATCTGATATTCTAGAGCAGGGGTGGCTAAGCTGCAGCTCAGGAGCCAAATGTGGCTCTTTCACACATATTGTTTGGCTCTCAAGCCAAGCCAGTATGTGGCTTTGAGAATGCATTTAAAGTTAAAATTGCTTTCTTTCCACATCTCCCTCCGTCCCCCTCCCCATCTATTTTCCTTCCTTCCTTCCTTCCTTCCTTCCTTCCTTCCTTCCTTCCTTCCTTCCTTCCTTCCTTCCTTCCTTCCTCTGTCAAACATCTGACATTCATGTTATGAAGCTCTCAAACATCTGGCATTTATTCTATATGGCTCTTACGTTATGTAAGCTTGACCACCCCTGTTATAGAGCATCACAGAGTGACAAGATCTATTTCCTGCTTCTTGTCTCATTGCACATTTCAAAGTAATGCCATGAACTGCAATAGGAACAACTATTTTATACAATGCACATACACTAGTGATCCTTACGCTAAAAGAAAAAGAATTATCCCACGTAATTCCGCAAGCTTTGCTGCTACTCTAAATCTATGCTGACTTGAAACCAGAACCATTAAGAAAACCAGCAGTTTGCTATTGAAGTTATCTTTGAAACCATTCTTTTTGCAAAATCTCATATTTAATGCCTCTTTAGTCACTAAAAAAACATTTTAAATATGTCACATTATGTCTTTGTTTTCAGTTGGCTCCCTTGTGCAGCATCTAGTAGACCCTTTAGAGAAATCAGTGACCAAACTCACATGTGTCACTGAAAGCAGTGTTCAGTCCCATGTTCACTGCTGTTGTGCATGCAAGGCTTTTTTTGTAGCAGGAATTCTTTTACATATTAGGCTACACACACACCAATGTAGCCAATCCTCCAAGAGCTTACAGGGCTCTTCTTACAGAGCCTACCATTGGCTACATCAGGAGGGTGTAGCCTAATATGCAAAGGAGTTCCTGCTACAAAAAAATCCCTGTGTTCATGTATGGAAAACAGAAAAATCATTTTCAATGTTTATGTATCAGGTTTGTGAATCTGCTGATGGTCATACATGAAGACTATTTTATTCCATTAAAGGTTCTTGAACTTAACTTGACATGAAGACTAATTCACATTCACACTTGAACTTTTCTATGCTTTACTGTCCATCATGAAATACTCCACAAAACTTTGCCACCCATCATTAAATATAAAGAGTTGAATGGAAGGTTTCTGTGACAGGAAGACACAGCTAAAGAATGCCATTCTTTACCCCTAGCGAAGTCCAAATTGCTATAACAGTAGTTTTTACTGAGGTAACAAGTCACCTGTGTTGCTTCAACTACCAAGTTATATTTGTTCTAATATCATGTAACAATCTCAATAGTTCACAGTGCACACACAGTATTAAATATCAGACAGAGACTAATAATCTTCACCATTCTTTGTCTCAGCTAAAAGAAGCAATTCACCAACTTTCCATCCTGAAATATTCATCTTTCTGTTTTCTCTTACTACTGACACAAACAGTAAAAAAAACAAAAAACACCAAAACAACCCATGCCTTGAGGAAATGTCCTTGGCGTTTGGAATATGACTTGGTAATTTATTCAAATAAGACCATGTAGTCATTTTGAATTAGCACATTGTATAACCTACTGATAAAATAAAGTCAGTTTAAATTTTAAACAACCTTTAATATTTTTAGAAGTAAATATCCTTTAATTTATCAGCAATTTAGAAGTAATGGGAATTGTCAGAAATTTTAATTCCTCACAATTTAGTTCACTCACAGTGCTTGTCAAACAGTCAAGTGATGGGACGTAAAGTACTGCTGATTGTTTCAGTACAAGACAGTACTTCAAAGGTGAGGAAGAGAATGTGCCGACACTAATGAAGTTTTATTATCAGAACATAGAATTAGAATTGTGAAAAGAGACAGTGGTGGCAGAGACTTGCCGTTAGAATGTTAAGTTCTTGAAGACACCACAAACGCTTCTTGCAGGCACTAAATAACTGGAACCACAGAATAATCTTGCATGACAATTGACTTGTCACAGTTTATCAAATGAACAAACCAGAACATGGCTTGTTGTATTTTTTCAGGCTATTAACCTGAATGTCATACAATGTGGTCAGCTACCCATGAGCTGCTCTTATGATAGGCATGTATTTTTGTACATCATGCCCATGGAAAAACTCAGAAATGCAATACAGTTGGCTGATCTGTAAACACACACTACTGTATCACATTACCAAACCTAAGCTGCCTATTCAAATTATTTGTCAGTGGATAGAAGGCAGACATAATGTTGATCTCTTTATTAAAAGGAAAAATCCTTTGGGGGAGGTGAAGCATATGTTTCAGATGAAACTTTTTGAAATTCTACTGAAAATGCATAGGCAGATGGTCGCTTCCATCCAGACATTTTGCTCTGCCTTTGCTTTCAAACCAGAGCACTTTAAGTATCCACACAATGTTGTTCTATAATCATCTATTTTGTGTTTGTGTGTGGGGGTGTTCCTCAGCTTTGCTCTGGCAGTTGTTTTTTTTAATGCAGCCCATGATTTTTGTTTACTATCTGGATGGGAAGGTAGCCTGTGAGAACAGCCACCCTATGTCTGGTTGGCAGAATATACAGATCTCATAGAGCTAACGGGGGGGGTGCATCAGGGAGGTAGGGAGCCCCATAGTTATTTCAGTTTGGTATCGCTTTTTTTTTTTGTAAAACACACTGTGCATTAAACAGCTTGAAGGATAGGGGTCATTAAGAGCCCTTATAAGAGTAGCAAAGTGAAACAGAGGACCACATCTAGGTCTTTGCGTTCTTTGGCACTGGATGCTACTGGGTCTTCCTAGCACAAGCACCTGCAGAATACAGACGTAACTCTTAGGTTGAAAAGGTTGCCTGCCCCAAACTGTATGATTTTTCATAGGTAGGCTGTTTTTCCATTATATTTTATTTCATTTACACTTTATGATACACTGATATTTTAAATGCCATCACTTTACATACAATGAGAAACACCAGTCTGTGATGGCTACTACTTCTAGTTACTATACACAGTATAAAAGCAGAACATGTTCCCTTTTACATAATGTATGACAGTTGTCAAATGTTCTGCACTCTGTTTTCAAGACTAAATGAGCAATGTAGATCAAAACTTTGTGGTGGCAACTCTAAAATGCCGTATATATTGTTGGAATCATCATCATAATCTATGGTTCTTTATGTTCATGATGGAAAATCCATCTAAAAGAATGGTAGGGTCAAAGACCATACAGGCCTTATAGCCCATTTAGCTCAACCCTTTGCTTAATGCACAAAATCCAAAACTAGAGTATTCCCAATAGATGACTATCCAGCCTCTGCTTGACAGCCTCCAGAAACAGGCTGTCATAGAAATCATAGAATCAAAGAATTATAGTTTTGGAAGGGATTTCCAAGGTCATATAGTTCAAATCCCTGGACAATGCAGGAAACACACAAGTACTTTCCCCACACACATACTGTGGCACCTACTCTAAGCCTAGAAGATGGCAAAAAAAACCAAACTCCAGGATCCCTGGCCAAACTGGCCACAAGAAAAACTGTTGCCTGACCCCAAAGTGGTGAACAACATTCCCTGGGTGTGTAAGAAAGGGCCATGAGAACGAAGCACTGATGCAACCCATCCTGACCTCCTTCTCATGATCTGCCTAAGTTCACAGAATCAGTATTACTGTCAGGTGGGCATCTAGCCTCTGTTTAAAAATCTCCAAAGAAGGAGAGCCCACCACCTCCTGAGGAAACCTGTTCCCCTGAGGAACCACTATGTCAAGAAGATCTTCACAATGTTCAGTTGAAAACTCCTTGATTTAATTTCAACTCATTGGTTCTGGGCTGACCTTCTGAGGAAACAGAAAACAACTCTGCATAATCCTCTATATCAGGAGTGGCCAATGGTAGCTCTCCAGATGTTTTTGCCTACAATTCCCATCAGCCCCAGCCATTGACCATGCTGGCTGGGGCTGATGGGAGCTGTAGGCAAAAAACATCTGGAGAGTTACCGTTAGCCACCTCTGCTCTATATGACAGCCCTTCAAGTACTTGAAAATGGTGATCATATCACCTCTCAGTTGTCTCCACTCCAGGCTGAAAATACCCAGCTCCTTCAAGCTTTCCTCATAGGACTTGGTCTCCAGACCCCTCACCATCTTTATTGACCTCCTCTGGACATGTTCCAGCTTGTCTATATCCCTCTTAAATCGTGGTGTCCAAAACTGAACACAATACTCTAGAAGAGGTCTAACCTGAGCGGAGTAAAGTGATACCATCATTTTGTGTGATCTGGACACTATACCTCTGTTGATACAGCCCAAAATTGCATTTGCCTTTTTAGCTACGGCATCACACTGCTGGCTCATGTTCACTAATGGAATTCTCATTCTTTAGTTTTACCAAAAATTGCTGAATAGCCCAAGAAGTCCAATCTCATGAGATCTCAGAAGCTAAGCAGGGCTGACTCTGGCAAGTATTTGAATGGGAGACCTCCAGAGAATACCAGGATCAGAAGGCCGTGGCAGGGTATCAAGCCCCAGTAGGTGTCACTAGAAGTTGTCATGATTTCCAGGCACAGGCACACACACACACACATTTATACTCACATACACACAAAAGCTCCCCCCCAAAAAACAAAAGAAAATGATGGCCAAACTATGATTAGTATGATTGAGTGCAGGTCACCATACCAAACCAGAATCCAAAATCATGGTTTGAAAACTACACCCTTATTCTCATCAATATATTTAATTCTTAACATGGCCCTACCTGTGGATACTTAAATCACATGGCTGGGTTCATGGACTGACGATACCTAGCTTTCTATAAACCTGAAAAAACTCCAGGTTTGTAGAAAAATTCTGAAATCTTAAAAAAAAAATACATTGGAGAGTTAGAAATTCCCAAAATGTTAACAGCAGATTCTGTAGCTTAAGAAACAGGTGCCCTCTGTAGCTTCTGTTAGACAATCGCAACAGTATTGCCAGCTTGGTAGCTGATCTTGGCCCAGGTCTTAGCCTCCTATCTCACAGGGCTCTTGTGAGGATAAAATGGAGGAGAGGGAAATAATGTGAGCCACTTTGGGTCCCCACTAGAGAGAAAGATGGGATATAAAGGAAGTTAATAAATAATAAATATTGCTGAATATGGGGAGTAGATAAAAGGTAGGTTAGTTGGTGAGTAGGAAGAAGATAATGAAAGTAGTGAATATGGAGGATGGGAGGAGGAGAGATATCATGTGGAAAGGGGAATACAGGGGGAAACAAAGTGCTCCCCACAAATCCTTGTTGGTTCCACACTGTGCAACTGAGCCCAGTCCAATAGCATCAAACAACTTAGCCCAGATCAGCAACTAGGCTGGCACTATGCAACTAAGCCAGACTTTTCCTGAGAAGAGGCCACTGTGGGAGGGAAGGTGGGAAAGTGAAGGGGGGGGGACAAAGAAATGTAAGTTAGGTGGGGAGGAAGGAAAGACAGAAGCGGGAGAAGAAAAGAGTCTATGGGGACTCTCAGAAAAAAGAAAGAGGAAATAGACAGGAAGAGGAAAATGGAATGCCCCTGCAAATCCTTGTGGGTCCCAAACTTTTATGAAGCAAATCAAAATAATTTTACCCATATTTCTTTAACTGTTTTAGATAAGTGCTAAGTTTTCATTTTGAAGGATATTTGCATTATCAACCTTCATGCTACAAGTGGACAGCAATTACTCAAGACATGAGATTTACAAAGAACCTTTCTTCAGTTTAAAAGTTTATTTCTCTTCCATAAGGTTATATAGGTACTGGGTATTAAATTGATGTGTTAATAATTATGAATCTATATCTTTTCCTAATAGAGCTGATATTACAAGTACCTTATTTTGGCAAGCTGGATAAAACCCTGAAATTGTCATAAACCCCTTCACTTCACCTTTAATACAACCCCTTGGTTTTTAATTACTCCTGCAAAGTGAGAGCAATCAGAGGATCCTTCTGTGACATTTTCAAGTTTTCTGTCTGCTCCACTTACGAGAAACAAATGGGTCTACTCAGCTCCATCTAGATTGAGTTTTTCATGAAGTCATTACTTCTGTCACAGGGACTATTTTCAAATTGAAAAATCTGAAACAATAAATGATGGTGAAGCAGTTAATAACTGTTAAAAAATCACATTTGGAAAATTGCATTTAAGCAATAACCTTTCTCCCTGTAATTAAATGACAGAAAGGTCCTGGTTTTAATTAAGTCAGCAATTTATAGTTATGAAGCCATACTTCACTATGCAGATTAGAAGATGATAGGTCACAGAACACCCTGAGTGCATTTTTAGCGGAGCTGATCTGGTAATTACTCCACTGTTCAGTGGTGACCACATTGAACCATATCTCTAGATTAAACAATTTTCTTTTCCCTGCTCCATGATGTATAACTAGGATGAGTAAATGTACCACTAGGACAGCACCAAGCATCTTTAAATTAAAATGGATTTTAAATGAGGGGGCATGAGCGAAAGAAGTAATGTTTGAAGAACAGCGGTAGAAATGAATGGGCCACTAGACAAGGCTTGTGAGCCGAGAATATATCATTGTTTTACAGGGCTTTCGATCTCATGCCTGAATGTTTAGTGTAGATTTATGAGGAAGTAAAATGCTAATGTTAGTGTATTTATAAACATATGATGGGGATTTCATTTATAATTTATTCTCAAGCTCTGCATTATGCAGCCTATGAAAAAAAATGAAATGCTGTGTTGGTCACCAAAAGGCTCCATTAATACAGCCTTCACATTTTATTTAACTAACCCCCTAGCTTGGATTACACATTGATTATTATGTTGTGAGATTTTTTTAGTACTTATTGGGTTGGATCCAGAGAAAAAGCTTGTGGAAGGAGTTGGCAGAATGGAACTTTCTCTGTCTTCTTCATCCCCAAGAAACCTATTGTTCATCCTGAAAAGCCTCTGGGGATCAGGAGAAGCCTGCAAGCAAAATGAACCATGCTATGAAGCACTGCAGTGACAAGGAGGAATCAGGTAAAAGGGCCTCCTCTGTTTTGGGAAATAGATTCTTCCTCTCTGTTCTATGTGCCACCCAGCTCTATGGAGGTTAGTTGGGTAGGCAATGTGATCAGGTCATTTTCAGTAGCTGCAGCCAGATGATGGCTTCTCTCCCCAGGCATCTACCCTATTTTTCCCCCAGTGCCAGCTAAAGACATTTTCACCTTCCAGGCTGCTGCTTCTTTTGACTCACAACAAATTATTTTATTATACTGATTGTTTTTAAGCAAAATCTCCTTCCTTCTGCTTCCTGTTTCTTATTCATGTATTTATTATTTGCAAAATTTGTATCTTGCCTTTCTGCCCTTACAAGGGCCACAAAGCAGCCAACAATTTAAAACATACATAATAAAAATCACATTTTAAAACCATTAAAAACTTCTCAAGATACACATAGTTAGAACAGTTCAAATACATCAAAAATATAAAACAGCATTAGAACATTGGATAGGAAAGAGGGACCATTGAGGGAATGCCAACTAAAAGAAAAAGTCTTCCTTCCCTGGCAGAAGACAGCAACAGAAGAGGACAGATAAATTCCTCTGATGAGAGAGTTGCAGTGCTTTGGTGCCACAACCATGAAGGTCCTCTTCTAGGTTGCCAATCACCTACTCTTAGATGGTGGGAGCACCCAAAGCAGGGCATCCAATAATGACTGTAGTGGTCAGACATGCTTTTAAGGGAATAAGTAGTCTTTTAGGTACATTGGTTCCAAACCATGTAGGGCTTTAAAGGCATAAACAGCACCTTGAATTGCGCTTGGAAACAAACTGGGCACCATCATAGATGGGCCAAAACTGAAGTGATATGGTCCCTATGACCCACTCCAATCAACATCTTGGCTACACCATTCTGTACAAACTGATATTTCCAAACACTTCTCAAAGGCAGCCTCATGTAGAGGTTATTGCAGTAATCTAATTTGGATGTAAACAGGGCATGTACAACATCAGACTACAATGTGTGCAGTTCCATCAGACTATCTCTCTTAGCAAACTGTGCTCCCAGTTCTGCTGTTTGTAGCCACTATCATACCTAACAACATACCAATCATGTTCAAAATGCGGAGCTCTATTAATTATTATCTGGACATTCAATATTCATATAGATGGACTTTGATTTTTTGTTTTTCCCAGTAGAAGAGACATTTTTAAACTAATGTGACATATGAAATAAAATTGTTAGTTATTATCAGGATCCTTTGATTTTGCAGTATTTGATACATGTTAGTTATATGCATCAAGTTCTGCAATATCATATAATCATAAAATGCTGGTGTCTTCTGGCTTCATAGACACTTACAATGCAATCTTAAGCATGTATACTCAGAAGTAAATCTCATTGATGCCCACTATGTTTAGGATTACAGCCTTAAACACTGATAGTAGATCCTTCATAATATCTACCCAGTTCTAAATGTAGTCAGCATAATGAAACAAAACTGTTTTCATTCATCCAAAATAGTTATAGCATGTGAAAAATAGAAGAGGCCAAAGTACCCAATTCCAATTATGCTTCTTTTTTATCAGCTAGGGTTGTTTGAGAGGGTTGTCTGAGATGTTCATCATAAATCTAGAGGGTTTAGCTGTATTTAAATATGCATAATTTCCCTTCATTTTAGGGTTGCCAATCCCCAGGTGGGGGGCAGGGAATCCTCCGGTTTGGAGGCCCTCTCCCTGCTTCAGGGTCATCAGAAAGTGGGGGGGGGGGGAGAGGGGACAGAAATGTCTGCTGGGAATTCTATTATTCCCTATGGAGACTTATTCCCATAGGAAACAATGGAGAATTGATCTGTGAGTATCTGGAGCTCTGGGAGGGCTGTTTATTTAGGTAGAGGCACCAAATTTTCAGTATAGCATCCAGTGCCTCTCTCCAAAATATCCTCCAATGTTCAAAAGGATTGGACCAGGGGGTCCAATTCTATGAGCCCCCCCAAAAGGTGTCCCTATCCTTCATTATTTCCTATGGAAGGGAGGCATTTAAAAGGGTGTGCAGTCCCTTTAAATGTGATGGCCAGAACTCCTTTTAGAGTTCAATTATGAATGTCACACCCTTGCTCCTGGCTCCACCCCCAAAATCTCCTGGATCCACCCCCAAAGTCCCCAGATATTTCTTCAATTGGATTTGGCAACCCTACTTCATTTGCATCACTGTTTTTGTAATGTATGGAGTTCAGTCCACCATAGCAAGGGTATAACTCTGCGTTATTTAAATCACAGCACATAAACCCCCAGAAAGGCATCCATTTTGGGGAAAGCATTATCACTCACATCTGCCTCTGGCAACCCAAGGGTGGAAAAGGAAGGCAGAATCTATTAGAAATATCTTCAAATGAA
This sequence comes from Heteronotia binoei, assembly GCF_032191835.1. Taxonomy (NCBI): domain Eukaryota; kingdom Metazoa; phylum Chordata; class Lepidosauria; order Squamata; family Gekkonidae; genus Heteronotia; species Heteronotia binoei. Next base: position 133,848,586 of record NC_083243.1, on the reverse strand, counting down.
GCAGAGAATATTAAATTAATTTCTGTTTGTTTATTTCTTTTATTGGATTTATATCTCACCCTCTCCACAATTTATGCAGTGCCCTTCCCTGAGTTCACAGGGCTCAGGGCAATAAAAAAACAAGAAGTATAATGGAGACCAGAATTAAACAGTCAACATTTTTAAAACATTAGACAACATTAGATGGTGCCAACTAAATACAGTATGCATTACTGTCCCATATATGGGAAAGAGCAAGGGGGAAGGGAGTGCCAGATAAAGTGGTACCCATTGCTGTCCTCAACCAAAAGCCTGGCAGAACATCTCTACCTTACATGCCTTGCGGAACTGCATAAGGTACTACAGGGTATATTATTCGGCAGAGAGTTCCACCTGGTAGGAGCCAGAGAAGAAAAAGTCCTAGCTCTTGTTGAGGACAGCTGGACATCTTTAGGGCTAGGAATCACAAGTATATTATTTCCAGCATAGCAGAGAGAGATGTACCAGATGAGGTAGTCCTGAAGAAATGTTGGTCCCAAACTGCTCAAGGCCTTAAAGATCATTACCAGAACCTTGAACCTGACCCAAGGTGAGGTCAGACATTCATAAAATCCCGCTACGGGCATGAGTGGAGTCCGGAAGCATGTCGGATTTTAAGCGGTTGTCCAAACGTCAGCGTCTGCAAATGGTGGTTAGCTCATTCGAGTCCTGCGTTGAGACGACTGGGGCGCGGACAAACTTGATACTGCTTTAAATCCGGAACAAAATTCTTCTGATGGTTCCTGAGCGGAATTTCTCTGTTTGAACACTTCATCGTTGGTGACTCATCGGAAGCGCACCACCGCTTCCCTCCCAAAGCCCCCTGCAAGTGATATCACTGCGCCAGTGAATGAGCCAGCAAACGTTGGCTCGATAAATCATTTACCCACCCCTATGTCCAGAAACAAAACTCACTTTTGAAAGTAGATGTGAACTAGATGTGGACTGATTTGAATTCCTGGGTTTTTTTCTGCACGCGTAGTGCTTGTGCTGGAAAAGTAGTGCCAACGGACTAGCAAAACTATTAGTGATCTGACCCATTTAAAAGCGACGCGCTGCAGATAGCGGGCATCACTGCACCTGCGCTAATGCAGATTGATGTCTCATGAGACGAGGTCTGGTAGAGCACTCTGATCGACCAGCGACGGGACCCACATGGGATAGAACGGGAGCCTGGCTTTTGTCTGATCAGAAAATTGGTTGTGCGGATTATAATAGAGGTGCGTTGCAGATGGATTTAATGGTGAGTGTGACTGCACCCCCAGTATTCCATGGGAAGCCAGTGCAGCTAGCGCAGCACAGGTTAAATATGTGCAGTCTGCAGTGACTCAGTCAGGACTTGCACTGCTGTGTTCTAGACCTGCTGGAGTTTCTGGATCAGTCTCAATGGCAAGCCAGTATAGAGCAAGTTACAATAATCCAATCTTGAGGTGAATGTGCATCTAATTATTAACACTTCCCAAATATATAGATTAGAAAAGTCTGTGTGAAGTCTCACCCAGGGGCATTGTGGCCATTCCCTTGAATGCACAGATGTTTTGGAGAGGCATGGTGGTTGGATTGACACTAGGGTGACCATAATGTCTGAAGGCCAGCCAGGGACACCTGGGGGGGGGGAGGTAGGGGTGTGCGCGCGCAAAGCGCGCGCGCCGCCGGAAACAGGAAGTGACGTCACTTCCGGTGACGTCACTTCCGGTGACGTCACTTCTGGTGATGTCATGCCACCGCCGGAAGCAGGAAGTGACACCACTTCCTGTGACATCATTTCCCCGCGTCACCTGCCGGAAACGGGAAGTGACATCACTTCCTCTGACATCACTTCCCCCAAATGACATCATTTCCCCCAAATGCCACTGCCGGAAACAGGAAGTGACTTCACAGCACTTCCTGTGACGTCCCCAAAAATCCCCCAAATATCACCGCCGGAAACAATTTTGTTCTCAAATCCTGTATATACTTCATCAGTATATGGGATAAGGCACTTTCTCAACTGTGCTGCATAATGCAGCCTATTTATTTTGTCCTGTTTGCTCTGTTGGCTCTATCTGCGCCACCTTCATCACTTTCGGGGTGTGGATCCCCCAGTGGGGTGGTCTCCCGACTCCCTCCGCCAGCTGTTTCTGATAGCCCTGCGCCCCCTCTTTCATTTGATATGTGTCCCGTGCGGGTGCCACCCTCCCGCCGGGAGATGCCGCAAAATGAGCCCCCTTGAGGCTTATGGCGGCAGGGCTCGGGGGAAGCGAGCTAGACTGCTGTTCTTTTGAGGGGTTATAGAGTGTTTCAAGCCCGTCCCTGTGGCATCAGTCTCATCGTTGTGGGACCCAGGGGGCCGGCGCAGCGGCCCGCCGAAGCAGCCTGTCACTAATAACACAGGTCGAGATGCAGGACAGGAACCCGGAAGTGACCGACAGGCTGCTTCAGCAGGCCGCTGCACCGGCCCCCTGGGCCCTACAATGATGGGCCCTACATGTCCCGGGAGACCGGGACGGTCTGGCCACCCTAATTGACACACTCCACATTGTTGCACTACTACTTCACTGTTGATCTTTCCCACATCACCATATATAACCCTTTGTATATACAATGGCAGGATGTGCTTCATGTAGCAACTTTAACACTGCAGATCAACTCTGAAGTTGTATAACTACTCAGGGCCCTAATACGTAATAGGCACCCATCCTGGATATTTAAAGACTCCTTAAGCTGGCAGAAGTACTATTGATTCACGCCCCCTACCTCAGTTCATCAAGTTCTAACCATTTTTTGCACTATGGATCCTGATCAACACCCTTTTCCTCAGCTGTATTTATTATTGTGGGGGTCTCCATGGTGCTGATACCTTTCTTGGTGCCCAATATGCACTTTTAGAAAGTAGGAGTGGCTAGGTGGGGCATATGCCCAGCAGGGCTTTTGACTGGCTGTGCAGATTAAAAGGCATCCTATTAAACAGGATTTCTGCCTGAAATGGGAATAATTATGATTAGAGTTATATATAACCTCATTCCCTGACATTTTGTGATTTGCTGCACTTCCTATGGCAGCCATTTTGTGATTATGCCTACTGCTCTGTGTCAGAATTCTGCAGGCTCAGAAAGGTTAGGACCCTCTACATTAGAGAGCTAAATATTTGTCCAATCAGAAGGATGGTTTCAGCAGGCTGTAGTATTGACTGTGGATGATCTGATGCATGCTATGTGTAACGCTGATGCTAACTGTATCAGCGTTACACATAGCATGTCCTAACTGAATTTTTAGTCACAAGCAGACAGTATTGGGGCCCATCTCTGGGTTCTAGAAGATGCCAAAGGAGGCACTGGTTTGATCTCTCTCAACAGACCCTGCAGGGTTTTATGATTTGAGTGTATGGTAAAAGATCTGCTGTGATGATAAGGATAGAATTTCTCTACTTTAAAAACCTTCACATCCTTATTGTGAATAGTTTTTTCCTTCCTTCTGGGGCCAGAGATTTTAATGCATAACTGATAGATGCTGTGATCCAGTAGGCCAGAGGTGGCAAACTCACTTGTTATGAGGGCGAGATCTGACATGAACATCAGTTTATTGGGCCAGGCCATGCATGCCATAAAATGTGATACGAGGTACCAGACTCCCTGACATCACCATTGTTTCACACAGGGCTTTTTTGTAGAAAAAGCCCAGCAGGAGCTCATTTGCATATTAGGCCACACCCCCTGACACTAAGCCAGCCGGAACTGCAATCATGTGCACTCCTGCTTGAAAAAAGCATTGCCTAGAATTAAATGTTATTGGTCTTAAGTTGCCATGATGGGACTTCAAATTTGTCTTCTCTCTCTCTCTCCCCTCCCCAAAAGAAGAGGAACAGCCCTGGAGAAGGAAGCAGAAGCATTGTGTGACGGGGGTGGTGGTGGTGGTGCTTGAGCTGGGTCTAGGCTGACATTTTAAGGAACAGCACACAGGGACAGCTCACAGACAGATTAAAAAATCAAGTCCAAATGCACATATCTGCCTCCTGTCCTGCTCCCATACTCACTGTCCTATCATCTCTGAGGTGGCTCAAAAAGCTACTACTTACAAAGTGGTAGAAAATCCTTCTGCCACACGCAATCTGTCTTTCTGGGCATCTGAACGTGGGAGCATGCAAGTGAGGCGGATTGGTGGTGTGAACCCACCAATCCACTCTAGGTGCTCACCAGTATTCTTTTTTTAAAAAGCAGACCAGAGCACATGTGCACATTAGCACATATGCACATAACCATTAAAATGTATGGGAAAAAGAAACTCAAACTGTGCCAAGGGGATGGTGCATAACAGATGTCTGACCACGCAGAAGCACCTCCCACATGAGAAATGGGCAACTCGTGCTGGAGCGTCTGATCGGGATTCAGCTGCTCCATTTTGAACTGGCCTGATTTGAGATGCTTGTGTGCCCAAAACTGCTGGTTTGGACCCAGCCTTGTTTTTGTATTTCTCCTGCGCAAAGCAGAGAGCAACCAGGAACCTCTGTGTGGGGGTGGGGGGGATGAAGGCAAAAGGCAGGAAACAGGCAGAAAGCAAAGAGCCACTGAGGGAGCTGGGAAAAAGAAAGCTACAGTGCAGCAGCAGCCTTGGAAATGAAAGCAGGAGAGGGAAGTTGCTCAGGGGCCAGATTTGAGCTCTATGCGTGCCTGATGCAACCTGCGGGGCACATGTTTGACACTCCTGCATTTGGTTTTTCATGGGCTAGTAGTACTGCTCCCACTTTTTATGACCATCATGGAGGAGAAGGAGGAGGAGTTGGTTTTTATACCCTGCTTTCCCCTACCTTAAGGAATCTCAAAGCAGTTTACTATCACACTCCTTTCCCCTCCCTACACCAGGCACCTTGTGAGTTAGGTGGAGGAACTGAGAGAGTTGAGAGAACTGTGATTGGCCCAAGGCACCCCAGCAGGCTTCATGTGGAGGAGTGTGGAATCAAACCCAGTTATCCAGATTAGAGTCTGCCACTCTTAACCACTACACCACACTGGCTAATGTATTAGGAGGGTGGATGTCTTCAAAAGTGTGTTCCTTTTAAAAAGCTGCTTCTTGTATTTTACCCCTGTGGAATTCTACCCATTTATGCAGCAGCTTGAGTAATGTTGCCAGCACTGATGCTAGATTCATTAAAAACTTAATAATAATTTAAAAACCCAGAAAGGACTTCAGTTATGACACTGAGTTTGATGATACCCCAGTAATGACACTGGTTGTAAGTCTACTGCATCAGTCTTGTGTTCCAGAGGTCTGGAAGGTATACTTCAACATCTTAAGGGAAATGTCTGCAGATGATAATTTTGTCAGTACTTTATTTAGATTTTGCAGGTGGTCTGCCCTGATTTTTTCTCTGACTAGGATGTGATTGAGGTATTCACAGACATGTGGCATCCCATGGAATACATTGTCCATTGAAAAAATCCCAAAAGCCACTGAAACCCCAAACAATGGAAATGCTAGCTGGGGGATAAGGTGGGATTATGTCACAAAATGTTGTAGTGTAAGTGCTGGTAAAATGCAGTTTACTGGAAACAACTGCCTTTACTCTCCTATTTTCACACAAATTATACCTAATATGATTGAGGAGTATCAGCATATAGTAAAGTACATCCATCAAAATGCTTCATGTGCTCCCAGTTAACCTATCATAAGACGAAAGTGTGTATCACAGAATAGAGCATGCATTATTAATGCCTGTTCCCTTATAAATTTCCTTCAGCATTTGGATCTAGTCATGACTGAGAGTGGGTAGTTGATGGGCCACTTGGTATAAACTAGAATGGTTTATGTTTCCAAGGAAGACACTGCCATTCTTTAAGTAAAAAATGACTGTGAGAATGAGAGCTTGTGCAGTTTATATTAATGAATTAATTTTCATTTTAAAGGAGTATTTTGCTTGCCAGACAAGAAGTATGTTTGTACCCAGGTGCCCAGAGTCTGCCATGAAATCTCTTTAATGCATCAAGTACATTTTAGGTCACTCCTGCATGCTTGAATGCATTTTTAATTCTTTTTTTTAAAAAAAAAACACCAATAATTTCACATATAATGCACGGAGTTCATGGAATAAAACACATCTGGATTTTAGCTGTTGATTTGAAATATTCACAGTCCAATATGGTGAAAGCAGATGTTGGATTGGCAATCAGAGTAGATATGAATGATCACATCAGAAGTCCCATATGTAGCTTAGCTAAGAGCAACAAAGCATACCAGGCTGTCTCCATCCGTGCTCTGGATTTTAAAATATTGTGTACCCACCAAATTTTATTTACCAGTGTTCAACAGTGGTGGAAGGGGATATTATGGTAAGCAGAGAAATAATAGCCTGATTTTTTAAAAATTTCCATGTACCAAAATATGAAGACTGTTGGCTGTCATCCCATTTGTATAGGGTTATTATTATTATTTCAATGTAATGAATCGGCTCATCCCAGCTAGTGCCAATAAGGTCTGTTATAAAATACTACCTACCAAATCCTGCTTTCCAGATGTCACATTGGGAGCAAGGGAATCCCCTCAAAGGGACGGGGGGAGGGAAAAGGATGTCAACCTGGCAACCATCACTATCCTCAAACAAAAGCCTGGCAGAACATCTCTGCTTTACAGACCCTGCAAAATTTTAGAAGATGCTGCAGGGCCCTAGTATCTTCCGGCAGAGCATTCTACCAGGTCAGGGCCAGGACTGAAAAGGCAGACCTCTTTAGGGCCAGGGATCACAACAGGTTTCGACCAGTGGATCATAATACTCTTCCAGGGAAATAGTGAAGGAGGTGGTCCTATAGATATGTCAGTCCCAGGCCTTAAAGGTCATAACCAAAATCTCGAATCTGACTCAGTACTTGACCGGAAGCCAGTGTAGCTGTCGCAGCACATATGGTGTTCCTGTCAGAACTCACACTGCCGCATTCTGGATCTGTTGGAGTTTCCAGGTCAACGTTGAGGGTAGGCCAGCATGGAGCAAGTTACAATTGTCTAGCCTGGAGGTGACCATTGCATGGATTACTGTGGCTAGGGCTGAATGAGACAGGAGGGGAGCCAATTGCCTGGCTTGGCATAGATGAAAAAACGCTACTTTGGCAATGTGTGTGACCTGGGCCTCTTTGTATGTGGCAAGGTAAAGTCAAGGATGTTATAAGTTTTCTTTAGTGGTCCCATACTTTCTAATATGCCCTTCTATGATTCATATCTGTGAACTGTACAGTTCTGGAGGTAAAGCATATATTCACCAAATTATACTTTACATGTGATTCACTACCTTAAAAGAGAATGCATGATATAAGCATTACAAACTGAATGGTTGTGTTCCAGGGACTGTCAGAGACTGAGAGAGACCTGAGCCACTTCCATGTTTTGAGGCTCTGCCAGTGGGGGGGGGGGGGGAGGATTCGTGTGTGCCACAGAGCTGTGACCCAGTAAAGATGTATGATAAACATCTTCTTTCCATCCTGTCAGTGTATTTCTGCAACTATATTTGGAGATAACGTCAAAAGTCTAAATTGGTGCTCTCCGGGAATGTGAATCCTAGACCATGGCCTTCCTGCCCCTCCCCCATGAGAGACCCTGGTAGTACCAAACTAATGCAAAGAGGTACAGCTGGTACCTGACAATATAATATTGTGCTGGTGCATGTAGTCATATTCTGAATAATGCATCAGAAGGATGCTGCACAGAGGAACCTCATATCCAGCATCTGGGCATGTGGACATACTGTTCCTACATGTTCTGTCTGCTTTGTAAGGGATGGGGTGATTGGTTTCAGGAACTCCTTTCTTCTCCCCATCCCCACTCCATGCTGACAGTGGAGAGTAGTTGTTTAGAGAGGGTCTCCCATAAAACACAAAAAGCAGACACACCTGTATGCAAGGATAAGCATATGGAGCAGAGGTCCATCAGTGGCTACTAGCCAGAGCATATTGCTGGAACTCTCTGTCCGGGGCAGTGATGCTCTGTATTCTTGGTGCTTGTAGGGGCACAGTAGGAGGGCTTCTAGCCCCACTGGTGAACCTCCTGATGGCACTTGGGTTTTTTGGCCACTGTGTGACACAGAGTGTTGGACTGGATGGGCTATTGGCCTGATCCAACATAGCTTCTATGTTCTTATGTACTTCAGGCTAAGTCAAGCCGTAGGCAATAGGGAAATTAAACTCTGGTAAACAAAATTGAGAACTGAGACAAGTAGAGTCTTGTCTAAGCATTGTCTGGACTTCATCCCACATTCTCAGAAGTTAAACAATATATTTTATGTATTTATTTAGTAGGCTCATATCTTGCCCTTTCCCATGAACGGGCTCAAGGCGGATCACAACATATAATAATAAAAACCTACAGAACAAAGTTCTGTAGGACTCATCTTCTGCCTCAATTAGGTTTGACAACGCCAAGTCTTATTTGCCTGGTTTGATTGCTGGCTTCCCACTACTATAGCTAGATTTAATTTCCCTCCTGACATTTTGGTATAAATGACATGATAATTTTTATATTTACAGGAATTTATTTGCATTAATATTAGACAAGTTTCACTTTAAACTATATGAGGACTGGTAGAGCCTTAATTCACTCAAGTTTCAGAGAGTAGCCATGTTTGTCTGTAGCAGAACATCTAGATTCAAGTCCAAAAGCACCTTAGAGACCAAGATTTTCAGGGTATGAACTTTTGAGATGTAAAACTCTGTTAGATACCAGTTCAGGCAAGTGGTGCATCAATCTGCAGTTTGTTTACTGCATCCTGATTTTCAGTTCCTGACTCCCAAGCATGTAAGTAGCCCTACTAAAATGCACATGCATTGCTTCATTGTTTAAAAAAAATGCCAGTGTTCCTTGATAAATAGATTCTTTTGCAGAGTGTGATATGAAGTCTATATCAGTTTCCACCAATTCCCCCCTCTCTCTGCAAATTCCTACTAGGATGTTCCTGAGGGCCTACTCGCTCTTTCTCTAGCTGAGTGGGGCAGACCCACACCCAAAGATCAGTACTTGGGAGAGGCTTCCCCCCAGATGCTGGTACTTGGTATCGTTGAGTACAGTCATTAAAAAGCCTCATGTATATGCTACATTCCTCAATTAGACCCTAAATATATGGACATATGTTACTGAGCAATATATTATCTCTTTTGATATAGTATAACAAAAATAACATTAATTCTGGGTAAAACTGAACGGTATTTTTTAATATTTCTGTTCAGTAAAATACAGGGGGGCACTAAGGAACAAAAATGCCATTTTTAGTGCTTATTGAGCATTCCTAATGCTTGACATACAAAGGCTGGCAGAACTTCAGTTCAGAGGTTTGGAAAGACAGTGATGTTTCCTTTATTACCCTTGTAGCAAGACAGTGAGAGTCGAAGGTACTTAACAGCCACCTCTTTGTTCATGATTTATTTTGTTGAAAAATAAATGTCTGAGATACAGAGAGAGACAATACATGGAAGGAAATTCCATCATGAAAGATGTAGTGCTTTAAAAAAAATTACAGGGACAGCAGCTTTGGTTACTAGGGGAAAATGCTTCAAGGTAGTGAATGAAATGCTCAGGGGAGGAGAGAGAGCAATATTTTAATGCTAGAAGGCACAAGCATATGAAATTCTGTATAAATCTTAGGTGGACTTCATTTGCTATCAGACTGACTTATGGATGGTGATACTGTATCTGTGCAACTGTAAATTGCAAGAGAAAAGACTAATTCCTCAAATTATAAACTCTTAATGGTCAATGATTACTTCTTAGTATACATTATATTTCACATCTATTGGATGAGGTTTGGGTTGCCAGAGTCAAGCATCTTTCCTTCTGCCATGCGCCCTTTTTTTTACAGAAGCCCATAGAAATCTGAACGCCTATTTTAGATACTTTTGTTCCAAAAACATCATAATCTTAGGAGGGAATGCCAGGAGTGATATTTTGCTAATCTGAATTTACTATTAATTGCCAGGCTCCTCTGTGAATGGTCTCTGTACTTTGATTACTTCTGAAAAGTCTGTAATTTCACTCTCTCTCACTCTCTGTATATATGTGTATATCACCTTGAGTTTCTTGCATTTTCTCCCTTTGACCCTGTTTACAACTCGTTTTTTTCATTACTTCATATACATGTTGCCTAGTGAAGACATGTTCATCTGAAGAAGTAGTCCACAAATGTTCAGGCTTTAAGAAGCCTCAAGACATCTGTTTGTTTTTGCTACAACAGACTAACACACCTACCTCTCTGGAATTATCACTGGAGTTAAGCCTGTATCATCAGACTGAGTCTTCATGGAATCTTATATATGATTTAAAGAAGGGGAAAAAACCTTATAGGCATAGTTAAAGAAGAAGTAATGTCCTGACTCAGACTTTGAGGTCAGATGCAACAAAGTATTTGGGGGCACAATCCATCAAGTAATATCTCTTGTGCAGCTCCCATTCTTTTGGATAGTGCTTTTGTATCAAAGAATATCTCCTCAATGATTTAAGCTTAAAAGTACCCTGCTAATACAGTGCCCAGGTCCTATTAATTTCTTCCATGAGAGAATTTTTCAGTGCCCTCAATAAATACACATATGGGCCTCTCTAATGAAATTTTGAATTGTACTTATGGTGGAGACATACAATACATATAATATACTGGCCGTGGACTGTTAATAAATCTAAATCAAATCAGTACATATAATTTTGTGTGTGTGTGTGTATAATATCATACCAAATACTACTTACCTTAGTTCTTCAGACTAAACATACTCATTTTATTTTATTTTTAAGAAAGTAGGAGTCTGGCCAAGGGGACCATTGGTACATTCTCTGGCCGTGTATATAGTTTTTGCACAACTGTCTCTGCTATTGAATAAAAAATTCCAGCTGCCTTTACTGTGGATATAACACTTCTCTTCAACCCAGGACTATCTTTGCCAGTTTTTTAAAAAATGGCAAATTTTGTGACTGGAGGGAACTGGGCCACTGCATGGCATTTAGTAAAGTAATCTGGATAAAAGAAGTCTGTTTAAAGCAAGGAACATCTTTTAGCATTTAAAAGCATCTAATAATCCTGCCTCGGGAATATGCCAAATATTATTTTTGTTGCCTTTTTCATAAAGAAAACTAAATTGATGAGAAACAGCAATATTTATGCAAAATTATTTTTTCATTGAAAAATTGTTCCCGGTAATGGAAACAGATTTTTCTAACCTGAATCCTTTTAAATGTCTGTTTTCTTGCCAATGGTTTTTCTTCTTTCTAAAACAACTAGTATTCAAAGGCAGAATTTGTTTTTCATACTGAAAATATTGAACAGGTTCTTCAAAGGCTGCTGCTTTCTGTTCTGTTTGGAATATTACATTCTCTTCAGTGGGGAAAGTTTAAAATCATGGCCATTGATTGCAATTTTGCTGAGTAAACATCAGTGGAAAATATAAAGATGTGACTAGTCCTTTATGGAGCTTGAGTTTTACATCTGTGAGCCACTGTCCTGCCTTGCTTTGAATATTAGAATGAATCACTTACATGCTAAGATACTAACAGAAAAAAAGATAGACAATATACAGTGTCTTGTAATTCAGTTCAGAAAAATCATTTGCTATGCTTTTTTTTTAACTCAGGAAGTGATTGAATCCAGGAAAGAAATGTCAGTTTTAATTTACTATTATTAAGGATAGCAAACAAATCCACAATTCTTACATATCTCTGCTTATTCCACAGGTAACAATAGGTGGAAAATGTGCCATATTCCCATTTTTGCCCTTATTGTAGATGTACTAGTTTTTTCTCCTTTTTATAAAAGATTCCATATTATGACTCTGCGTTGCTTACATGAGAAATGTTGAGTTCTGAAAAGAAGGTCATAGGAAAATATTTACAATAAAGACATCTTTAATACATTGACTGATTTTGCCATTGTTTTCCCTGTGTTCTTCATTGAAAATCTTTTGTCTTTTATTTACCTTGACCTCCCAAAAATATAATTAAAAAGAAAATTAACAAATTCCAAAGATTAACACTTGTGTATATCTACCTATACTGCTAACTAGATGTTCACCATCTGCTGTAATTACTAAATACCAGACATTTATGTTTGATTTAAAATCATGATCAATTCTTGTTTCTTCAGTGAGGTTCTTTATTTTTCCTGAGATAGATGTGGAAATTTACAAGAGAACTGCACTCAATTTGGTGAATTTGCAAAATTTTTCCAACAGATGGCACTGCACTTCTCTCATATAAGCAATCAGGTCAAAGTAGTTTCCTTAAAATAAATACCTACATTTTTAATGGCCCATTTTTTTTCCCAATTTACTTTTAGCTACAAATCATATGCAGTTTAGCTTTTAGGTAAACTTTCCTGTACAGTAGATAAAAACACAATTCGTATTTTCATAATTTTGGTCAACAAACATTTGTAATACAAAACAAAACAAAATTGGATGACCGGTAATTAGAAACAGGCAGCTATACTGACTCACAATAATAAGAGCTTTTTCCTTTGTACAAGGAAATATTTTAAAGAGCAAAACTTACCATGTAAGCCTAGCCTCCTATACATAAGCAAATCCAAATATTATCGTTCTAAATTTTATTTTCCTAAATGCCAGAGCATAGGAAGTCCTGTGATCATCCAGAGTAATATTCAGAAGTGATTAAGCATTCCTTTGAGCTTTCTATTTCATCAGATCAAGAAGCAGAAGTTACAACATAGCTGGTACTTCAGAAACCTGCAGTGATGTGCCATAAGACACCCCATTGACTTTTCTTTGGAGGTATGCCAATTACTGAGTTGAAAAGGCCTGCAAAAGCTTGAAAAAATTGGATTTTTATTTGGAGCCCCAGAACAATGTGTATATCTCATGAGGTAATCAGACCTCCTGCTACCATGATTCTTTAAATGGAACTATATTATAAAAGAACAGATTTACAAATAATACCATTTAAATTTAAAGGATATAATTCTTACAATGGAATATGTCCCAGGAAATCTGCTGGCCTCCCTTAATATTGGCCTTCTGGTACTTTCGGAAAACTGTGCTGTTCTGGAGGGCTGCTGGATGGCTGAGGGCTATTTCCTGATACTCACTTGACTCTGCAGACAGCATTGGTTATTATTGCATGTCTGCTGTTTTTGCTGCTCCTTAGTGCAATAGCTGGTTTTATTAATTTTACTGGGTTTTATTATTGCCCTCCTGGGCTGATTTGTATCATTAGCATTGGATTGCTGCTCTTTTTTAAAAAAAATTAAAATTAAATTAATTTAATTAAATTTTTTACCTGTTTATTGCGCTTAAATTTTATTGCATGTTATTGTGTTATTGCATGTTATTCTTTTAAATGTTGCAAGCTACCATGAGTCCAGTCTTGTAAGAAAGGGTAAAAAAAAATCTCCTAAACAAACAAATACTACATCTCCTTTCCTTGTATTAATCAGTCTCTGTCCAACACTCCTAATCCTAGTCATATAAATATGGAGGAGAATTGAAACTAAAGAAGATAGCAGAAAGAAAACGTGCCTTATTTATTTATTTATTTATTTATTACTTACTTACTTACTTACTTTAAATTTCTATCCCACCCTCTCCGCAAGCGGACTCAGGATGGCTAATAATCAGTTATATAATACAATTTAAAACCAATAAAATACATTTAAAAACATTTTGTGGTGCTATACAACTTTGATATGACGAGATCTTTCTTTTTTTCTGTTAGTGATCCCATGATATTCGTAGCTCCTCAGCAGTGAGAGGTGGCGGTTCTCTCCCAATTCAGGTGTCGAAGGCCAAGAAAATAAAAGTCTGTGCATCATTGCAGAGTTGGTGCTGATGAGCCAACATAGTTTCTGTGACTGCAGGAGACAGCAGACTGGCATGCCAAAAATTACTGTTTGTGTTAATGTCTTTGACTTGGCCCTGGCAGTCCCACTTCATTAGTTTGACTTGGTCACATCAAACTCTTCCACAACTAGGGCAGTGACTGACTGGAAATGTGTGGAAACACAAAAAAGAAGGGGTTCAATTTAGAACAGGAAGAATGAATAAAGAGGGGTCCCTGAACAGATCAGGTGTAGATGGATAGCTGCCATTCTGTTTTCCAAGGACATCAAAATCCCTTATTTCTTATGGATGCTCCTACTGCTAAGCGAGCACTCTGTCATCTGCAGGAGACAAAGTAAGGTACCCTTGTGTTTCATATCAGTACTTAACTGTTCATATTTTTTTCATACATCTTGATCTTGCATAAGTTAAGAGAAACCACATTAGCAGCAGTGTGGCAGTGAAATTTCTAAGTGAATGAGAAGCCAGAAGAATGGACACCGCTACAGTGGTGAAGCTGCATGATGGCTGGGGGAATACTGTTGCTGGCAGCAGGATTGCTGGTGGGAAGAGCCCCAGGCACTGGCACCAGACCTGCCATGGCTTTGCTTCCCACCGCTGTCTCCCCTAGCCTGGCACAGATGTCTGCCCCCCTCATGTCACCACAGCCAATTCCTGCCCCTCATCACCACCCCCAATACACACAAGAAATGGTAATGGCTTGGACCTCTAGGAACAGAATTTTATTCCCCCAGAGAGGTCATGAAAGGTGGGGGGGGGGGGGAGAGATGGGAAAATCATATTCCATTGACACAAAGACTTGTACCCACAGAAACACCAGCATGGTCCAAGCCATTGTACAATTGTTTCATGAATTTCATGGACCAGCTGAGAGCTCAAGAAGTAATTAATTGGGATAAAGAACAATGAAAGGAGAAAAATGTAATGGGATGATAACTTTGAGAAACCTTTGAACAAAGTAGGAGTCCAGTAACACCTTTAAGACCAACAAAGTTTTATTCAGAATGTAAGCTTTTGTGTGCATGCACACTTCTTCAGATGAGGAATAAGGTACAGTGAGTAGAGCTACATATAGCTGGTAGGCAGTGATTTAGAATACAAAATGGTACAAAGTTAAAATCCAATGTCAGAATAGCAAAATTAACAAATTTAGCAAACCTTTTATCTGGGTAGCATTAGTGTGAGAAACCAATAAAACAGTAACATGTCAGAAACCTTCTCAGTGCTTGTGTATCCCTGGTGTGAACCTAGTGTTTCAATTTTATTTTGTGTTTTTAAAATATCTACAAATCAGGTGGGAAAAATACTGGAAAGTAATCAGTTGACCTGTAGAATTTTTTCTCAGTACTGGGTGAACAAATCTTAGTTATTCCAGACTAAATAGCTAATATGGCTTGGCCAATACAGTGGCCAAGCATAACAGCATAACCGAACAGGAATTTAGAAGCTCTGTCTTATGAAAATGCACCTGTCACTTCATCAGACAATGGAATGGAGTACATTGAGAAGTGCTACATATAGCTGCTGGGCAATGGTTAAGCATGCAAAGTAGTTTGCATGTTTAACCACTACCCACCAGCTATATGTAGCACTGCTCATTGTATCTGATTTCATCATCTGATGAAGTGTGCATGCACACGAAAGCTTACCTTCTGAATAAAACTTTGTTGGTCTTAAATGTTACTGATAGACGCTGCCTGATAAAAATGGAGTACCCCAGTGCAAATAAAGAGAGAGGGTCTCCTACTTCTGTTAAACAAAATGGAGTCCAACCAAGAACAGGCCAAGAAAACACTCCATCTAAACAGGTGGAGTGGACCCAGTAGAAAGCTTGTTTTGGTTGGTGCCTGGAGTCTGTCTCTCAGCACCATTACACCCATTCCCCCCTCCAGCGCCTCCGCCCAAACGGGATGCATAATAACATGGGAACTGTGGGTAAGTACTACTTTCACTCTGATCTTCTGATACTTGCCAATTATCTCTTCCTCCAGCCTATCACCTCTACCTTGCTAACTCCAATCAAATGCATAATTTGATTGATCCTACCCTTAAAGGGTCTTTGATCCCTTTCTGGGTGTCAGCCGAAAACCGGTAACAAATTATTCAATTGTTCCGAGCTTATCATCCTAGCAAAATGTGCGAAGTTCCCAACATAGTGATTCATGATAGACATCAATGAAACATCAAAGCTCCTTGGTAACTAATGACCCCCATCCTTCGAACTCCTATATAGTGTGTGCATTCTGCAGGGCACCATTTGCAGTCTGTACCACCCATTACTCCTGTAATCGGGTCTATAGAGGACATTACGCTGGTCGTTCGCACTCCTCTCTGTATACTTTCCCTTGAATGGACGTCTCCTCTTCTGGATCAGGTGACTATTACCCGCTTCAACAACTCTTGAATTCCTCTATCGATAACCTCTATTTTCTTAGTCTCTTGATTGCTTGTACATAGCTCTGTGTGTGTGTGTGTGTGTAAATCCTTTTGCTACATATCCTAAGTAAACACTATGAAAATATAATTGCTTGGACTATTCTTGGCTGAAAACCCGAACTCCATATCATTGAAAGAAAAGATCCTCGCTCCTAAATTCGCTCTACCTAGTCTCTTAGCTAATTTCCCCATCAAAATTAAGAGACTTAAAAGCTTTGCCTGTAACATAAAGGTGCTACTGGACTCCAACAGTTCTATTTCCAGCACTGTATTTCCAAATGTATATGTCTAGAAGCATGAAGAAAATATAGGGATACAGCCATTAACTGAGACACAGTTTCTATTCATATGCAAATGATTATAACTTCTATGTGATTTCTCTGTCTTTTTATATACACACACACATACTTGTAGCATTTAAATAACAAATATTCATCTTATTATTTATGACCCGTTTTAGTAGTTTAAGTACCTTGTTGTACATCAATATAATAATGCCAATGCTAGTAATATCAAAGGCTGTTCTGCCCTGAAAAAACCATTTCTTCTGAACCTCCTAGCCATTTAAACAAGTTGTCATTTTCTAGCTATAATAGCAATGGGCCTTCAATGTGCATCTCTTATTCTAAATTAGTCTTTTATATTACTACTCTGAATTTCATTTTGGGAGACCTTTTGTGATAATAGAACAGATACTGATCAGAGACTGCACATGGCATTCATTAACTGTTAAAAGCTCTAAAGCTTGCTACACCCCTGTGGATCAATTTTTCTATATATAAGAGGAATGAGATCTTGAATAATGAACATGTTATTTACCTTGGGCAGCCTGTGACACTGTTACTTAGGGCTGAAAAGTCATTTACTGTTCTCATAGCCAGTGGTGCTTGACTTGATTACCAGTTCCTCATGGGGGCGGGGGGGGGGGGATGTTCTGTACTGTTAGAAATTAAGTAAGCAGAATATTACTACAGGTATTTGCTTAGGTAGGAGTCTGCTTCTAAAAAGAGAGAGCATTCTTCACAGGGCTGAGACTCTCCTCCACCATGTTCCAGATGACATGTGATTACTCCTCAGAAGTACTTGCAGCATACAAGTATACTCATATTAAATCCTCTTAAACTATAGTACTTTTTCAGTTTCACCTAGAATCTGTTAGGGCTGTACCATATGTTCACGTACAAAACTTTTCAGTTTCACACCATTTTTTAAGGGAAACAGATCTGTAGGTATGACTACTCCTCCCCTAATGGGGATGAAATCTTCAGGGATTCCATCCCATACCCATGGGAACTTCCTTTCCAATTTTGAGCTTGATTTTTTTTTTTTAAAAAAATTATATTGGGAAATTAGTCCAATCATTATTTTCACTGGTTTGAATGGGAAACATCTTTCTGAGGGCAACTGCCCCCCCCTAACTCATAACTGGGTTGAAATTCTCCAGGATAGCATTCCTTACCAAAAAAACTCTGTTCCAAATTTCAGGCCTATAGGAATATGCAAATTTCAGGTCTACTCTAGACGTATCAGTGATTCCTCTCCTGGAATCCTTGAGTGGGGTTTGGAAGACCAAGGGTGTTCGGGGTTTTTTTACAATTATGGAACATATAGTCAACGGAAATTAAACCCTGCCCCATGTCATGCCTTAATACTCGGTGAATCTCACATGGCTATAGTGTAAAGACAACCAAGATCTCATGTTAGTGATTCCATCTTCTGCAGAGGTGATCTGATCCACTGTTCTCACTGATGTCTCTCACTTCTAAATGAGCATATGTATTTGTTTATTATCATGATGGGATGAAGCTTCTGCCCCCTCTTGCATAACAATAGGCCTGTCTATTGTAAAGAGGGGCAAAGCTGGGCTTTCAGTCCAAAGGAAACACCTAACAGCATGTGCAAACAGCACATTTGCCTCTTTCCCCTACTGCAGGTGAGGCTCCTGTCACAGGGATAAGGCAATAATGTAGCCCTGAGGCTAAGGCTCTGCCTTTATCCCTCTTCACAATCTACCTTGCTTTCCAGCATGTAAAGTCAAAGACTTTGCTTCTGTCTAGCAGATGATGGATTTAGCCACAAAGAAGAAAGCAGCTCATGCAAACATAAGACCCATGCTTATATGAAATTAAAAAGTCCACCCAAAACCAATGTAATGGGCTATAATTACTAGAAACAGCAAATACATTGCACAGAAATGCCAAACTAGTAGTCCTGTTTGGTGCAAGGATGGGCTAATTGTTCTGGTTGAATAATGACCCTGCCAGGTACATTTTTGCCCCTCTTCCCCTCTCTGCCTTTTCCACCACCTAGGAATATTAATCCAAACAGCAAGGCATCAGAAGGTGACCAGACTCAGGTAATAATTCTGCTCAAATTCTGTGCCTTTACTGTGTTTGTGAATGAGCATGATTCAGATCAGATTCTGTTTCGTAAATGTGATTTGTCTCTTTGTGGGCTGATTACTGGATTGTAACATAGGGTTGCCAAGTCCAATTTTAGAAATATCTGAGGACTTTGGGGGTGGAGCCAGAAGAATTTGGGGGATAGGGGCACCTTCTTTCGGGGCTCATAGAATTGGGCCCTCTGGTACAATCTTTTTGAAACTTGGGGGGTATTTTGGGGAGAGGCACTAGATGCTATATGGAAAATTTGGTGCCTCTACCTCAAAAAACAGCCTCCCCCAGAGCCCCAGATACCCGCGGATCAATTCTCCATTATTTTCTATGGGAATAAATCTCCCTAGGGAATAAAAGAGTTCCCAGCAGACATTTCCCTCCCCTCCCCCCACTTTCTCATGACCCTGAAGTGGGGGGGAGGGCCTCCAAATCGGGGGATCCCTTGCCCCCACCTGGGGATTGGCAACCCTATTGTAACATGATGTGAGCATTAGAATGAGCAGCTGTGTTATGATGTTCATGGACATTATTGGTCTTCATAGTCTCGGTAGTCATCTAATCACATTCCAAACAACACTCCAAATTATAATGGGCCTCCAGCTGGAAAAATAATCACATTTTTCCATGTAACCATATACTTCAGTGCAAGGGTAATACCTTTGAAATAGAAATAATACCTTTTAGATCACACTATAAATGGATGAATCCCAAGTTTTCATTGTGAATGATAGTTTTCAAAAGCCATGTGAGCTAAGAAATTATCTGCCCCATTTGAATTAAAACATGTTTCTCTGGTAAACATAGAGGGTGGCAAGCCAAAGAAATCAAGAAAGCTGCTGATCTTAAATATGGAAAACAAAAAGTGCAATCTATCTAAAATTAAAATGCTCAACCTTCATTGACATCAGTGGAATTATTAAGTGGTTGAATTGAGCTGGATGGTGCCCAAAGTCCTAGTAGGATTTGCTTCTTCTTGCTAAGGCTAAATAGTTGGCTACAGCTCAGATTCCCATATGCCTAAATGCCTCACAGGATTTTGAGATAGTGGTGTTATCGCCTTAAGGGTTAACTAGCTTTTCTGGTTAATGTTTAAAAAGAACAATATTTTGGAGGGTTAGAGGTCATTGAAGCAATTTGTGGTCAAATATTTTTTTTTAATTTGTCTTGATTCATGTAAAAGTAATTTCAAATCCATATTAGTACTCTGCAAACTGATCATTAACACTTTTCAATCAATTTAGTAAACATATGCTGCTTCCAAAATAAATAGAAACAGGGAAGGAGGACAGCTAGTGCAGCTAACAGAGGAGAATATGTGCATATTAACATGCAAGGCAAAGTGCCAACAGTAAAAATGGGAAGGCATTGTAAGGATATTTTTATCACTGACTATTTCATATCTCCACACCAAAACTCATAGCGGTGGCTAACAATTTTAATTTAAACCTGTTATTGATACCACTTTGCAATTCAATAGAACCTTCTGTTCCATTCTGAAATTCTCAAAATGAAGTATCAAACCTAGTTAAGGAAGTCTTTACAGCACGTCAAAGAGAACGATGTACATAATTATACACACAATAATAGAAAAGTCATTTCCACTCCAGTTCGCACACTGTCTTTCCTTCAGAAAACTGAGTGGAAATGGAGAGACCTCTTTTAGTTAATAATGACAAACAATAAGCATTTCCAGAATTAAGAAGGATAAGGATTGCAGATATGGTACACAAGAGTACGGATCCCACCTGTCAGGTTTTCATTTCATAAACTCAATATTATGTGCAGCATCAGAGCTGAGGGTGCTTCAACCCACCAGTTTCAATTACATAACAAACTTTATGCTAGACTGTGACTTCTATCAAATAATATATCCAAAGATCCACAGAACATCCAATAGCAACTAGTATTTTTCACCTTAGTTGACTGTCTGCTGCATTTGTTTATGCTGAGAAGAAACACTTTTGCAGTGAAAGATAAATGATAAGTAAATATTTACTTTAAAAACCGCTATGTGTGAGGTACTGCCTTATCCACCAGTTGTGAGGGGGATATACCTCACAACCTATACCTGGCAATTGCTCAGAGAGTTGCCAGGTATAGGTTGGAAAATTCCTGGAGATTTTGGGGATGGGTCCTGGGAAGGGTGAGATTTGGGGTAGGAAAGGACCTCAGTGGGATATAATGCCATAGATTTTATCTTCAAAATTAGCCATGTCCTCAGGGGAAATGTTCTCTATAACCAGAAGACCAGTTATAATTCCAGGAAACCTCCAGCCACAACCTGGGGACCAGCAACCCTCCCGAGGCCACACACTCAATTCACCAGAAGTAAGGTCTAGCTGAGCCTCAGAATGGAGAAGCAGAGAGATTGCCTTCATCTGGTTCCTTTACCCCTACAGCACCTCTGCTGCTGCAAAGCAGTATTCCTCCACTTCTTTCTTGGCCTGGCTTCCTACCCTCTTTTATTCCTTCCATGCAGGCCTCATAGGCCTAGTCAATGGGGAGAGTTTGCTTCACCTTCATGCAAGCTTTAAATGATCTACAGTTGCCAAGACCCCACCCACAAAGAACGTATGCATCCTTCCCTCTCCTTGCTGCACTGTGGCCTTTAAGAGCCTGACCCCTCCCAGCTGTTTGATGGGAGCATGGGGTCTCTCCTTGCTGCTGAATTAGGTTTGGCCACACTGCAGGTTTGGCCACGCTGCAGGAACAGCTCTTGAGTGCCTATGCAGCCTCTGCTGCGGAAGGATGTAAGGCTTGGGGTCCCAGCAGGCTGGGAGTCAGACTCTATGTAAAGTTATACCCTTCTGTATCCATTGAATTCATGGGTCATAGAAAGAATCCTTGAGGATAAATTACAAGGAGTAGTGCACAGTATCAATACATTTCAAGGGGAAACATGGAGTTTTAAAACTAGCAGCCTAGGAAACTTCTCAGTGTGACAGAAAGATCTGTACAGTCCCTGACAAGCACAAAGTGACAAAGTTCAGAAGTATTCCATAGCTTTGTCTTTTAAAAAGTTGTGCAGGGAATTCACAGCAAACTCAAATATCTCAATAAAAAGTTTGGGCACGAATAGGCAGCTCTTGCTGTGGATTTTAAACAGGCCTCAGATTCAACAGGAGCACAGCTCCTGAATCTTTCTGACAGTTCCCCCTCCTCCTCTCCACCTACCTTGTCCATTGAATAGTAGGTGCAGCTGCATAACAATCCCTGGATTAGGAAAGTGGGCAGCCAGCCAGCCAGCCAGCCACCAGGGGCTTTGCCACGCCCCCAGCAGCCCTCATTAACCACTTGAGAAGCCCACACTACCTTTTCTCCACTTCTTATGTGATTTTGGGTGGCAGGTGACTTGCTGACCTTTTGACTGGGGGCGGGGTGGCCCAGGAGAGCCCAAAGCGAGAGAGGCCTGCTTGGGCTGGCTGGATCTCTAGCCAGCCCAAGCAGGCCTCGCTCACCCGGGGCTCTCCTTTCTTGCATCGTGTTGCTTTTGGCTGGGGGGGCATATGCTAATGAGTTATGCTAATGAGCTCTGCCACCTATTTTTCCAAAACGACCCCTGATTTTAAACCACATGAAAAATTAATCTCAGACCTAATTTTTACCCCAAGTTTCTCAATCACTCAAAATGGATGATTTTTTTCCTCAGTTTTCTTCAATTTGGAAAAAAAGAAAGAAAGAAAGAATAATAATTAATAGACCAAACAGTTACAAAATAAATGAAAATCCCTCTATACCATATCATTGGTGTTCCCCATTTCTTCTGAGCAATCTATCAATTTGGATGAAAGTGCTGTCAAGTTGCAGCTGAGTTATGGCAAGAGACATCTGGAGGTGGTTTGCCATTGCCTGCCTCCATGTCAGAACTCTGGCATTCCATGGAGGTCTTCTATCTGAATACTAGCCTGGACCTCCCCTGAACAATTTTTCCAGTCTGAAACAGTCCTGGGGAGCTGTTTCTCCCACTGCTACATGCATACTGATATGGCTGCATGACAAAAGAAGCTTTGACTCTTGAAAGCTAATACCCCAAAAACCTTGTTGGTTTCTAAGGATCTACTGGACTCAGACCTAGCTTGGCTAAATGGCAGTTTCCCCAGTGGGACAAATAGCAGCTCCATGAGTCCACTTTTGGTCAGGAAAGCAGTGTTGGTCCAAATCAGGTCCCTGTGTGCGTGGGAAGCATGGAACTCACAGAATATGTCTGTTACCCCACAGGAGTGCATACAGTTGGAGAAAGTGCAGCATGTAGTTAGCCCTCGAAATATTTAGCAAACATGAAGGTAAGAGCAATCTGGTAGACATGTAGTTAGACTTCCAAAAAAGCTTTTGACAAAGCCACCCCCCCCCCCAAAAAAAACCACATCAGAGTCATGGGATAAGAGAAAGAGTGCTCTCAACAATAGCTTTAGCAATAGAAAGCAGAGAGGGTATGGACTGAATGAGTTTTCAAAATAGAGGAAACAGTACTATTCTGAACTAAGAATGGTGGCAGAGTTAATAGATGGCACCACTTTTGTTCAGGATGGTAAAAAACCAAAGCAGACTGAGAAGAGGTCCAACAGGATCTCGCCAAACTGGAGTAATTGGTAAATAAATGGCAAATGGGGTTCAATGTAAATAAGATGGCATACATTGGGACAAAAACAACCTTTCACATTCACAGTGTAGTGAGTGAACAGGAAAGAAATCCTGAGGTCATAATAGATAACTCAACAAAAATTGCATGTATGGCAACTATGAAAAAGGCTAGATCAGTGCTAGAGAGATTATTTGGAAATGAGTAAAAAATAAAATTGTCAATATAATAATTCCCTTATATAAGTCTATGGTATAACTGTGGGTGTAAAACTGTGTACCATTCTAGTTATTCCCATCTCCAAATGAATTGGAATTAGAGAACCCAGTATCCCAAAGGACCAAGGAGTCAGAGTGCTTTGCCTCTATGGTTTATAAAAAGACTAAGAGGAAGGGGACACGACAGAACTGTATAAAATTGTGCATAGTGAGGGACGGTGGCTCAGTGGTAGAGCATCTGCTTGGGAAGCAAAAGGTCCCAGGTTCAATCCCCGGCATCTCCAACTGAGATGGGTCCAGGCAAATAGGTGTGAAAAACCTCAGCTTGAGACCCTGGAGAGCCGCTGCCAGTCTGAGTAGACAATACTGACTTTGATGGACCAAGGGTCTGATTCAGTATAAGGCAGCTTCATATGTTCATAGTGTATAGAGAAAGTGGACCCAGAGAACTTTCTCTTATAATGCAAGTATTTGGGATCCCTCAAAGAATGGGCAACATAATCAGGTCAGACAAAGAAATATGTATTCAAACAGCAGATAACAAACTTAAGGAATTTACTGCCACAAGATGTTGTAATGGATGATAGCTCCATTGTCTTTAAAAGGGGATTAGATAAATACATGGAGTATAAGTGAACCAATAATCACTAACCATGATGTCCAGATGAAACCTGCCCATTCATATATGTTGTACCTTTGAACTTTAGAAGTTCATAAATCAAAGCCAGAAGAGGATGCTACCTTCACTCCTTGCTTGTAGTTTTTCCAGAGACATTTGTTTAGCCATTGTGGAAAACAGGATGATGGGCTAGATGGATCTTTGTTCTGATCCAGTTGGGCTCATTCTATATCTATCATGTCACTTTAGAATGCAAAGTGGTTTACTATGCAAAATGGTAACAAAATGGTGATAGTGGCATAGAGACTCTCCATACAGTGTTGAGTAAACATGGTGAATACTTCGTGCCACAATGAGGTTGGCAAATGGAAACTTTTTACCCACCCTTCAAATGGCTAATATAAAATATACACCTATGAAATTAGTGAAATTTAAGAATACATTTAAACATTTCTTTCCGATGGATTTCAATAAGATTTAGACATGCCTAATTTCCTCCAGATTGTAATCTTGGTTTGTGCTACTATATATTAAATACGGAACTGGTTAGTGGTTATAGGTGCTCTGAACTACTAATAGCAGCTTGCAAAAGAGCTTTCCTTTGAACTGCAGCTAGATTCTATATTAATGTACTTTCAACCAAGAACGTATGAAAAGAGCAATGATGACATCCAGAGGACAGTTGGTTTAATCATAGGTACTGTATGTAGCCTTAGCAAATATCCTGGGGCTATGCCCCTCACCTACTTTTTCAATTTAAAGTCTGTTCCTATTAAATCAGCTATAGGCAGCCTGCTAAACTCTTCTAATTTTCCAATCTTACACAAGTGACCTTGCAAAGTTGAGCATTTCACCTCCAGTGGAGAAAAAGGTACATGAATAACACAAACCTTTCTTAATGACATTGTTTTTGGTCTGTGCTCTTGCTAACCCATATTGAAAACTAAAGCACTCATCTTCCTGGCACATTAATAAGTGTCTGGTTTATTTTACTTGTAAGTATGCCCACTGTGGCATCTCCCACTGTATGTGGTTTCTTGGCTAATCTGTCTTTATAACCTAGTATGCTGTCTTTTTCCCCCTTTGTGAGTGGAGTTGTTCTGGACAGGTGCACCATATGTGCAAGCCTTTGTTAAGAAAAGGCTCCAAATGTTATAGAAAAATCCATGGGCTGGCATCTATTTATTAACAAATGTGAAGGAGATACATTATCAGTGTTACTCTGTTAAACACAGCTCCACAATCAGAATTTAATTGAAGTATGGTGCCTATAATAGGTTGATATATTTGGGTTCTTCAGCATTTTTTGAATTTGAAACAGATGGACTATGACCAGGAACCAGTGGAAAACAGACTGGTGTAAAGCAAGTTGGCTTGCTGACAAGCCCAGGTACAGCTGTGGTATGTATTTTATTCAGCGTGCCCTCCTACTGTACCTGCAGCCTGCTCTACCAGAGATTCAACTATGACTGGCAGAGTGAAGAGCAGAAGCAAGCATGAGTCCAGATTTTTTTCCCATAGTCCATAATGTCTGAGAACCCAGTAGAATCACCATGGTAGAAATTATGCCAAGTAAATTTATTTTTTTGTGTTCTGCAAAATATAATAACGTTGGCATTTTGAGAACATTTCCATAGAGTTGTAATCTGATTATACAAAAAAAAAAACCCTTCAAATTATCTTTCTCTTAATTTGTGCAAAGAAAGGGTGCTGGGTAATTCACAATGAAGAAACAAAAATATTCAAATCAGTGGTGCCCAAAAATGATGTTAGCAGGCACTATCAATGGAATTTTGACTTTGAACCCATTTGCATCAGGAAATAAGATTATGTAGTCATCCCACTGTCCCCCAACATGCAATCTTGGGTGCCTTCCAAAAATTCCCACATTCATCCTAACCTGTTTGCAAGTTCCCATGTTAATAGGAATCAGATAGCTCAATATATTAACTGAAAAAGTACCATCCTTTAAATGAGATGCACTTATGGACACTCACTGTGACAACTGCAAAAAGTGTTCTAGGACATGCCATTTCTGGACAGAATCATAGAGTTACATATGATCCAAAGAATCACCTTATTCAGTCCCATTCCCTAAGGGAGGCAGTCCTAAGTATCCTCAATAGATTATCTTTTAGAAAAATTCTACAAAAAAGAGGTTTTGTGATCATTCCAAAGCACTTTAAGTCATTGTAGAGCTTTTCTTAACTTGGTTATTCTTACTTAGTTTACCCAACATTTACCTTCCAATAATTTATCTACTTCATTTAAGGTTGCCAAGTCTAATTCAAGAAATATCTGGGGACTTCAGGGGCGGAACCAGGAGACTTTGGGTTGGAAACTGGAGTAAGGTTGTGACAAGCATATTTGAACTCCAAAGGGAGTTCTGGCCATCACATTTAAAGGGACCACACACATTTTAAATGCCTTTCCTCCATATGGGTACCTTCTTTGGGGGCTCATAGAATTGGACCCCCTGGTCCAATCATTTTGAAACTTGGCAGGATATTTTGGGAGAGGCACCGGATGCTATGCTGAAAATTTGGTGCCTCAAATACCAGCCCCCCAGAGCCCCAGATACCCACAGATCAATTCTCCATAATACCCTATGGGAATGGGGCTCCATTGTGAATAATGGACTGCCCAGCAGACATTTCCCTTCTCCCCCACTTTCTGATGACCCTGAAGCAGGGGGAGGACCTCCAAACCAGGGGATCCCCTGCCCCCACCTGGGGATTGGCAACCCTAACTTCATTTATGTCTTCCCCTGTATCCGCAGTGGAAACCCTAAGCAGCTTTCAGGGGGTCAAACATGTGGCCTGAGAGCCAAATCGGGCCCTCGGAGGGCTCCTATCAACTCACTGTCATCTGCTTTCTTCTCTCTCTCTCTTGCTTCCTCTGCAACACAGCTTGCTTTGGCAGGCTTGCTCAATCGCAAAGGAGCCACAGAGCAAAACCTCTGTTTTCTCCATTGGCTGACCAGCATATGAAGCAACTTATGTACATTTCATGTTTCAGTTCATATTTTATGGGTCTTAGTCTCAAAGATTTCTATAATGAATGTCAAATGAAAAGTAGGTCTGCAACTTACAGCCACACACCAGAACAACACCTGAACAGCATACTCAAGATTGCTACAGCACAGAAATTGTCCCCAGATTTTGATGCAATAATTCAGAGCAAAAGGTGTCAGTTATCAGAAACTGTTAAATCAACAAAATATTGCAAGAGTGCTAATCTTTTAAACATTTTTTTTTGTATTTTAAAACCTTTAATTGTGTTTGCCTGTATCCTTGATAAAGTTTATATCTCCTCTACCTGGCATTACATTTTATGACACACATGGCCCAGCCCAACAAGGTCTCGTTTATGTTAGATCCATCCCTCATAACAAACGAGTTCAACACCCCTGGCTTGCATCATTCTTCTGAACCCCATTTAATCATAACAACTCAATGAGGTAGGTTAGGCTAACAGTGCGTAATTGGCCCAGGTCACCCAGTGAGCTTCCCTGGCAGAATGGGGATTTGAACCTTGGTCTCCCAGATCCTGCTGTGACACTAATCACTGCGCTGTACTGATTTTCTGAAACCATTGACCTTTTTCCTATCCTCAGTCTCTTCAGATATTGGAAAACTGGCTCTATATTTCTTGACCTCATTTTTCTCTAAACGAAACATATCCAATTCATTCATATTTCCTCATATATATATATATATATATATATATATATATAAAAAGTAAAATACCCATTTAATGATGGAAGTGGCCTAGGGATGCATAAATCCTTGCATAATAAGCTATGCTCATTATGTTATAGTCTTCATTGTTTAGCCAACCATAGAGAATGTTTTCTAAGGCCCTACACTTTCACTTATTGTGAATTCAGACCATAGCTGTGCTGATTATTGCTTACTTCTTCATACTCCCATTTCTAAGAATGGCAGTCATCATTGCTCCTCAGTCAAACCTAAAAGTTGGTATCCCTCTTTCTTTTTAAAAAATATGATTTATTAATTTTGAAAGAAAAAAAGCTATAAAGTATACAATATATGTTTGACAAAAACAGCGAACATTAGGACTGTCAAAGTATACACATAACTATATTAATACAAATAACAATATAGGGAATAATAAAACTAAAATCCACATAAAATAATATAAATAATAGTAATAACAATATTAATTTTAATATAATTACCAAAGATGTAAAACTGTAATTATACCAGGAATTTCCTTTTGTTCTTGCAAATATTCCAATATTGGATACCACAGTGTGAAAAAGTCATCATTTCCTGCCTCTACTTCTATTTTGGAAATATCAATTAATCTAGTCATTATATATAATTGCCAAATTTTTGAATACCATAGGTTTAAATCTGATGTAGTTTCCAATTTCCATTTATGTGTAATACCTAATTTAGCTGCAAATAACAAAAAAGCTATTCTTTTATTCATAATAGATGACATTTGGATGGTCGCCCTCTTTCCTTCCTTTCTCAGCAGATTGACCAGCAATCATTTCTTACTGTTACTATTTTTGATGGGATTGTGCACATTTACCCCAACATCAGTGGCCTTTGCACTTAAGGATCCTTTATTTGCAGTGGGTCACACTTGCTCACAAAGCACATATGACTAGATAATACCATCTTAGTTTACAATAAACCTTGCAGCATATTTTTATAATATATTTTGTGTTTATCCTGAACTACCAGATTAAGACAGTTATCCTTACCAGCTGTATCTATAACCACTATTCTATTTGTTGGCTAGGCACTGGTGTCAATGATCATTTCAGTTGAGATATGCTTTGTAATTTTATATAAAAGATCCAACTGGAACAAGTGTCTCTTGTTCTTGTCAGTCTTGTTCAACGACATAAGCACCAAAAAAGTGGAAAGAAGACTGTCATCATCTTGCTTAAGCACATGGACAAAAATTCAATGTTACACACGTACTTTCTTTAAGATCCAGAGATCAAACAACATTATTTATAACAACAGAGACTGCATCTAGTACATACTGCATGTAAGAATAAACATTAAGGAAAATTAGATTTTTTTAAAAAATTACATTTATTATACTAACTAGGTGTTATAAATTTGGTTTGTCATCTTTCATATGGATTAAACCTTAGCATAGAATTTGGCCACTCTAATGAAGGCCTCATTTGAATTATCTGCAAGGAAGAAGCATGTGTAAAATATATCCAATCTACCTGAGAACTTTGCTAGAAGAGGAGCAAGTTGTACATAACACATGTCCTTGTAGAAATTACAATGTAGTATCACATGCTCAACCATTTTGTCTATATCAGATTGGCGGGGCAAAGGCACTGGGAATATGGAATGTGTGAGAATCTCCTTTCTAAAATAAATGAGGGTAAAAGGTTAAACTGAGCAAGCATGAAGGCTCTGCAGTATTTGGGGAGTTCTACGATGTAATGTTGATATTGAAAAACTAGCAACAACTTTATGCAATCACAGCAGCTGTTATATGAAGGTAAAGCCCATTTTGAAGGTCTGTGCATTCTAAGTATCTTTAAGTTTACTTGCCATAGATTATTAGTATAATTCCTTGGTAACATGAACTTCTGAACATCAGAGAACAGCAGCATGCTTTGTGGTGGTGGCCACTGCTCTGCGTGTTGGTATCTTTGCTGTTCTAGCTGAAACGTTAACGTCTGAATCTGAATTTTTATAAATGGGAGAGATCTGTGATATTCCAGAGACTGTTAACTGTTTAGATTAAATAGTCACTGCCATTTCTGTCTTATACATTAAATACATTAGAAATTCCAAGTTTTGCTTGATATTTGAATTTGATATATCATGAACACTGTTTCTCCATCCAAAGTCACTTTGCCATTATTATCTTCTCAGTTCTCTACCTAAAACATAAGAAGGAATGTCCCATGTTTCAACTGTCAGGATGGCATAGGCAAATCTCAGCCACATGGATCACAATCCAACCAATCTTTCCCAAATGGGGATCTCTCATAAATGATTTATTCTATGCCAGCATCTGTCTGTCCGGTCACATGTTACCTAGTATCAGTACACAGTGGCTTAAAGTTCATGGCTGACCCACTTCCACAGTGGTGGACTGGAAAAAAAAATGGTCATTTTTAGTTTTCGTTCCTTATTGGTTAGGAAAAGGAAGAACCATCATGAGTATCAGTTATTGGAGGATCTTTTGACCACAATTCCTAGATAGCCTTGATCTTGAGAAAGTCATGCTCAATGGGATGTCAGAGACTGAACTGATCAGAAAGTGACAAGATGAAAAAAGCTTCAAGCACCAGAGGAAGGTATGATCTGAAGAACAGTTGAGCACCCCTCTCCCATGTGCCCTGGTGTTATTTGAAAATAGACCCACCCACACAATTTTACATGTGATAGGGCAGTTCTCAGTGTGCAGTGCTGTAGGAGCAATCCATTTTTGAAGTAATGAGTGGGGAATGCCTCTTTGAGGAAGGGTGAAGCAGAAACAGTAACAAATGCTGGCATTACTGTCAGAGGCTTCCTTTGTACCCACTTTCATGAATTCCAACTTGTTGATGTTTTGAAGCTGTTATAATTGCTGCTTGGAAATAGGAAAGAACTGATAAGAACAAAAGGCATTTTTCTTTTATATATATATATATATATTATTGTATATGAATCCTAATTTGGACTGTTTCACTTTTAAGAGAGTTTTTTTTGGAATTAGGTTAATAGTAGCTATTTCTTGTGTATGATACTTCGTTAATTTTCCACAGTTTATAGGGTGATATATTGCCAGGTGAAGCAAAGCTTTTGCCTTTTTCTATCCATACTCCACTCTACACAAAATACCAGTGGGCACAATCTTGTTCACTGGAAAATCTGCTAACAGGGCAATGTCTCTTACATGCCCAACAAGAGTAACAAAATTCATTCCAGCATCAGCTTTCAGCATGACACTTCATCAGATTCACCCAACTATCTCAAGCTTATGCTGAAATAAATTTTGCAAATCTTTAAACTGTGGCTGCAATCTTGCTTTAGTTTACTGCCACAGACTAACACAAGTACTCATCAGGCATATACATGCTTTGTCACTCTTTCCCTTAGTTGCCCCTACCACTGCCCAATGAACTAAAATTAGACACTAAGATGCTAGAATAATTATTAGGTCTGAACATTTCTGAGCCTTATTGAATATCAAAAATTACATTTGTTGCATTAGTTATATTATTATACTAACTATATGAATTATTATAATAACTCTTAGTTATTATCCAACAATGTCAAGTGCCCTGCCTTGCCATGAAAAGGTTATTGTCTTACAAACTGTCTTGCATACTGTTATCTCTTCCTTTCCCCTTCCCTATCCGTCTTCCTATGCATCACTTTGCACCTGCACTCTGTTATGACTACAGGCTGGCTTAGTAACGAAATGTATCAAGAATTGCAACCTTGGATTGTGGGAACGAGGGGCCTATCAGTCCCCTATTAGGACTAGGGTTGCCAAGTACAATTCAAGAAATATCTGGGGACTTTGGGGGTGGAGACAGGAGACTTCGGAGGTGGAGCCAGGAGACATTAGGGGTGGAGCCAAGATCACAATCAGCCATTGCATTCCAAGTGGGGAAACCACCTGTTCAAAATAGTATAAAGGTTAGAGAAAGCCACACTCCGTGTGCACTCTGAAGCCACCCATCCAAGAGTACTCCCCCATGACTCTAGTTATGGGCTTCCCTGACATGACATGCTGGTCATGCATGTTAGCCAAATTTCCCTCAAAAGAGGTATGGGGGAATTTAATTTGGTGGGCAGAGATGGCCAGTTAGTTCAGGGTCGATTACCTGTGCATACAGGAGTCAGTCCTTTTAAGGAGTCCCCTTAAATAATGAGGAGATCTTTAAAACTAAAATATTTTTATTAGAAAACTCTCAAGCACACAAGGAAACACAAGCATTCATACACATACAGGTCTAGGAAAAATAGGTAGGAAATTGATAGGGATGTTTGCATGAGCGGGAAAATGATGAGGGATGATAATTTACCTCTCAACAACAAAAAAAGGATGATTCTTCAACGAAGACAGGCAGGGAAGGGGGAGCAAGAGACAGCCAGCAACACTCGCAATAATGGCCCCAAAACTGATCAGGAATTGGGGGTGACTATGGCAGTAAGGTAGGTACCATCAGATACACACTTGAATGGGCAAAAACCTGACCTTTTATAGCCAATTTCATATCCCGAAGCAGGGTCTCATGATGAGCTACGCCTACCTGGAGATGGTTCCCAGGACATAGAACAAAAGAATTTGATGCATGATGATGGTTCATGAAATGTGGACCATCTTTTACACAAAGAAATTGGAGTGGTTGATCTGGGGCTGGAGGTCTGCTATTGTAACACCTTGGAAGGGGGGAAATGGGGAACAATAGAGAGTAGATGGGTTGCAGGATATAGCTGATGACTGGCGATCTTCTTCAACAATGTTCTGTTGAGCTAGAGGTTGGTCTTGATGGGTGGCAGGAAGATTCTTTTGTAGGTACCATCAGATACACACTTGAATGGACAAAAACCTGACCTTTTATAGCCAATTTCATATCCCGAGGCAGGGTCTTATGATGAGCTACGCCTACCTGGAGATGGCTCCCAGGACATAGAACAAAAGAATTTAATGCATGATGATGGTTCATGAAATGTGGACCATCTTTTACACAAAGAAATTGGAGTGGTCGATCTGGGGCTGGAGGTCTGCTATTGTAACACCTAGGAAGAGGGGGTAATGGGGAACAATAGAGAGTAGATGGGTTGCAGGATATAGCTGATGACTGGCGATCTTCTTCAACAATGTTCTATTGAGCTAGGGGTTGGTCTTGATGGGTGGCAGGAAGATTCTTTTGTTTAGAGAAGATGATGCTACAGCAGTCCATTGTTGACAGCTATGCCTTCGCCTCTGCATTTCCAAGCATTGCAAGGACTCTGGAATGTGGTGCGTGCAGAAGAAACCTTCTCTGCATGCCGGTTTGCAGGGACAGTGTTGTCTTCTAGGACAGGGGTGGCTAACGGTAGCTCTCCAGATGGTTTTGTCTACAACTCCCATCAGTCCCAGCCATTGGCCATGCTGGCTGGGGCTGATGGGAGTTATAGACAAAAACATCTGGAGAGCTACCGTTGGCCACCCCTGTTCTAGGAACATCTCAGGAACATGGATTCTCTTAGGGCTGCTTCTGGTGTCATCTTCTTGAAGACCAGGATGCAGTTGCTATCCTGCAGAGCTGAGCAGCTTGCTGGTGAAGCACAGTCCATTGTTCTCTCTGTGTTGCAGGCTTAGGCAATCCACACAATGGCATGTACGAACAGGAAACAAGCTGGGGTCTGGACTGGTTAACATAAGAACATAAAAAAAGCCATATTGGATCAGGCCAATGGCCCATCCAGTCCAATACTCTGTCACAAAGAGGCCAAAAAAACAAGTGCCATCAAGAGGTCCATTGGTGGGGCTAGAAGCTCATCCACTGTGCCCCCCTCCCCAAGCACCACAATACAGAGCATCACTGCCTGAGACAGAAAGTTCCAACGAGTTCCTCTGCTCCATATGCTTATCCATTCCTCTCTTGAAGCTGTCTATGCTTGCAGCCACTGCCACCTCCTGTGGCAGTGAATTCCACATGTTAATCACCCTTTGGGTGAAGAAGCACTTCCTTTTATCTGTTCTAACCTAACTGCTAAGCAATTTCATTGAATGCCCATGAGTTCTTGAATTATGAGAAAGGGGGGAAAGTACTTCTTTCTCTACCTTTTCTATCCCATGCATAATCTTATAAACCTCTATCATGTCACCCCACAGTTGACATTTCTCCAAGCTAAAGAGCCCCAAGCGTTTTAACCTTTCATCATAGGGAAAGTGTTCCAACCCTTTAATCATTCTAGTTGACCTGTTCTGCACTTTTTCCAATGCTATAATATATTTTTTGAGGTGCAGTGACCAGATTTGTGCACAGCATTCCAAATGAGACTGCACCATTGATTTATACAGAGGCATTATGATACTGGCTGATTTGTTATCAATTCCCTTCCTAATAATTCCCAGCATGGCATTGGCCTTTTTTATTGCAATCGCACACTGGCTTAACATTTTCAGTGAGTTATCTACCATGACCCCAAGATCTCTCTCTTCGTCAGTCTCTGCCAGTTCATACCCCATCAACTTGTATTTATAGCTAGGATTTTTGGCCCCAATATGCATTACTTTGCACTTGGCCACATTGAACCTCATTTGCCACGTTGACGCCCACTCACCCAGCCTCGACAGATCCCTTTGGAGTGCCTCACAATCATCTCTGGTTCTCACCACCCTGGACAATTTAGTGTCATCCACAAACTTAGCCACTTCACTGCTTACTCCCAACTCCAAATCATTAATGAACAAGTTAAAGAGCACGGGACCCAGTACTGAGTCCTGCAGTACCCCACTGCTTACCATCTTCCACTGCAAAAATTCCCCAATTCTACTCACTCTCTGCTTCCTATTAATTAGCCAATTTTTGATTCACAAGAGGACCTGTCCTTTTACCCCATGACTCTCGAGCTTACTAAAGAGCCTTTGATGAAGAACTTTATCAAAAGCTTTCTGAAAGTCAAGGCAAACAATATCGATTGGGTCCCCTTTGTCCACATGTTTGTTCACCCCCTCAAAGAACTCTAACAGGTTAGTGAGACAAGATCTTCCCTTACAGGATCCATGCTGAGTCTTCCTCAATAACTTGTGTTCATCAATGTGCCTATGCATTCCCTCTTTGATAATGGTTTCTACCAACTTTCCCCGTATTGAAGTCAGACTGACTGGCCTGTAATTTCCTGGATCTCCTCTGGAACCCTTTTTAAAGATGGGGGTGACTTTTGCTACCTTCCAGTCCTCAGGAACGGAGGCAGATTTCAATGAAAGATTACATATTTTTATCAGGAGAGTCACAAGTTCACCTTTGAGTTCTTTCAGAACTCTTGGATGTATGCCATCCAGGTCTGGCGACTTAGTTTTTAATTTGTCTATCAGTTGTAGGACCTTCTCTCTCGTCACCTCAATCTGACTCAGGTCTTTCAACACCCCTTCCAAAATTAGCGGTTCTGGAGTCGGCATACACTTCTCATCTTCCACAGTGAAGACAAAGGCAAAAAATGCATTCAGCTTCACAGCCATTTCCCTATCCTCCTTCAGTAATCCTTTTACCCCTTGGTCATCCAAGGGCCCCACTGCCTCCCTGGCTGGTATCCTGCTTCTAATATATTTGAAGACCTTTTACTGTTGGTCTTTATGTTTTTTGCAATATGCTTCTCATAGTCCCTTTTTGCCTGCCTGATCACAGTCTTGCATTTGATTTGCCACAGCCTGTGTTCTCTTTTATTAACCTCACTTGGACTAGCTTTCCACCGCTTAAAAGAATCCTTCTTCCCTTTTACAGCTTCCATTACTTTGTTTGTTAACCATGCAGGCTTTTTCTTATACTTATTTGTGCCTTTCCTAAATTGTGGTATATATTTTATCTGAGTTTCTAGTTTTAAGTAGCCTCCAAGCTTCCCCAAGGGTTATGACTCTATTTACCTTTCCTTTCAATTTCCTCTTCACATGCCTCCTCATGTCAGAGAATTTACTCCTTTTAAAGTTAAAAGTGGTTGTGTTGGTCTTTTGGGACAACTCCCTATTTATACAAATGGTGAAATCAATAACTATGGTCATTGCTCCCAAGCAGTGCAATCAATTTTACATCTCTCACCAGGTCTTGGGCATTACTTAGGACCAAATCCAGGATCGCCCACCCCGGTAGGTTCTGTGACCGTCTGCTCCATAGTGCAGTCATTGAGAATGTCTAGAAACTCAATCTCTTTCTCCCAACCAGAACACATGTTGATCCAATCAATCTGTGGGTAGTTAAAATCACCTATTATGACACAGCTTTTACGTTTAGCCACTATCTTTAATTCTTTCATCATATTATAATCATACTCTATCTTTTGATCTGGTGGGCGATAACAAACTCCTTTAGTTAAATTTCCTTTTGGGCTCACTATTTCGACCCAAAGCATTTCTAGAAGGGAATCTAATTCTCTGACCTTCTCAATCTTACTGGACTGTATACTCTCTCCGACATACAGAGCCACCCCACCTCCAACCCTTTGCTCCCTATCCTTCCGATATAATTTATATCCAGGAATCACCATGCCCCATTGATTCTCCTCATTCCACCAAGTTTCTGAAATTCCCACAATGTCTATGTTTTTCCCCAACACTAAGCATTCCAACTCCCCGATTTTACCTTGGACACTTCTAGCATTTGTATACAAACATCTATAATTTCCCAGGCAAGTTAGGTCCGCAATCTTCACTGCTGTTTAATCCATAAGAAACAAATGCCCATAGCAAGGCTGGCATAACAGCCAAATTACCGTAATCCATACTAGTCCAGAGCAGTGAGAGAGGGGGTGCAGGGCTAACCCACATTCCTCTTGTCATTTTCTTCTACACAGATGTCTGCACATCCAGAAAGGTAATATCACCCTGTAAATAATCCTAAAGTCTCTATTTTTTCACTCCTTGTTTCTTAGTTCTTGAGTGTATGTATTTTGACTGCTTATCTGTGATTGTAAACCAACAAATTTTTCAGTAAAAACTTTTAAACCCATTTCAGATCTGGAGTCTTGTTAAACCCAACCTCCATAAATAAAAGCATGTGACACACACACACCCCAAGCCCTTCTGGTTCCCCCTCGCAGTCTCATAGCTAACTTCCCCAACATTGAGACAGGACCAGTTCAGGTAACAACATCCCTAAACTGTAGAGCTGGCATGTGCAAGGAGAGGGCTTGTAGCCTGAACCTGAACCTCTATCCCCACCCCCAATCTATTCAGACCTGCCTATCTACCAGCAAGTGCAAGCAAAATTCTCCCCTTCCTAGCAGACATACCTTAACTGATGAGAAAAGGAACGTATTACAGAATTAGAAATTCCTCCCAAGGCCATTGCTAGCACAAGGGCTGGCAAAAGGCAGGAATGCTGTTTACAGAAAGGCCAACTGTCAGAAAGAACATCAGCAAACTATTCTGGCTGGAAAATACCCAGTCAAGTTAATGTGTGCTGAGTCATTCTCTCTGTTTCTCTGCTCCCCAGGAAACAGAAAGCAGACATCAATGCATTTCTGATAATTATCAAATGCTGCAAATTATTTCAGGTGGATATGTCATATCAACTGTGTTGAAGAACAAATATGACTCTAGTTGGATTTTAATTCTTTAATATTTGCTGGAAAATTTCTCTATCTAGAGACCATCTCCTGACAATTCGCTCTCATTTGGCCTTGCTAACTTCCATCACTTGCTTCACTTCAGGACAAAAGTTAGCACTCATGAATAGTAGATACACAGTAATCTCACAATACTATTCACATTTACTCAAAAGTAATTCCCACTTTGTTTAATAGAGCTCACTCTTAAGTAAATGTGCATAATGACTTTCCCCCCACTGTGTTCTCAAGATTTCACCATAACATTTCAGGATTTCCAAATTTAAAGCAAAAACCCCCAGTCAAGTAAAATCAGTTTGCTCAAACTAAAACATAATAAAGACTGAAGTCACCATGATTATTTTGCTAACTCTAACCACAATCCATGGTTTGCCAAGAAATGGAAGCATTATTCTTTTGCAGATTATATTTCACCATGGGCCTATCATGTATTTCCGTATTGTTCAAAGTTGTACTAATTTGAAGTATCCGCAGATTGCAAAGAACGGAAATTCAGTTCAGGCACGGGATAGGCCAAAATTAGATTTGATGACTTCATGATTAATTTGCAGGTACAAAAAAGAAAAGAAAAGCCCTGCTGGATGAGACCAGCCAGGATTGCCGAGTCCAGTTCAAAAAATATCTAGGGACTTTGGGAGCGGAGCCAGAAGTGAGGTTGTGACAAGGATAATTGAACTCCAAAGGGAGTTCTGGCCGTCACATGTAAAAGGACTGCACACCTTTCCCTCCATTGGAAATAATGAAGGATAGGGGCACCTTCTTTTGGGGCTCACAGAATTGGACCCCCTGGTCCAATCCTTTTGAAACTTGGAGGTATTTTGGGGAGAGGCACTGGATGCTATGCTGAAAATGTGGTGCCTCTATCTAAAAAAAACAGCTCCCCCAAAAGCCCCAGATACCCAAAGTTCAACTCTCCATTATACCTTATGGAAATCAGTCTCCATAGGGAATAATGGAGTGCCCAGCAAACATTTCCCTCCCACCCCCCACTTTCTGATGATGCTGAAGTGGGGGGAAGGCCTCCAAACCGGGAAATCCTCTGCCCCCACCTGGTAACCCTACTTTGCCACAATGGCCTGATGTGCCTAAAAATCCTATAAGAAGGGAGCAGCAAACAAAGTTTTCCACTGTTGCCACCCCAAAGCAGCTAGAGGTACGCCATCCAAACATGTAGGTTCCATTTAGGAATCATATTTATCTGTTAATGGGCCTGTTCTCCTTGAACATCCCTCCATAATCTTGAATTGCATTGGTTCAGGGCCCACTAGAAGATGTTGGCCTCATCCATTGACAAATATATCAAAGAATTTCTATTTTTCATTATCGGCTTTCATACTGTACTGTTTAAATAACATTTTATCAGGTATTTGATATTGTGGTTCTCAGTGACCACTATAAACAATTTTGTTTTTGCTGAAGCTTTCCCTCTAGCCTCTCAGGCAATTGTCTGAGTATCTGTTCATAATTTGCAGTCCAGCAGCACTAACCCCAGGCAGGTCTTTAGTACTTTTGACTCACTTCTCATACCCTTCCACCTCCGGGTTCAGCTGGTCATTCTCATTTCTCTCCTGATGATTTTGTCACTTCATTTTAATGTAAAACTCAGTTGCATCTATGAGACTGTATGCTACTACTGCGTGTCTAGGGTTGGAGCCTCTGCTTGCTGTGGCCGTATTGTGTTTCATTTATCTTTCTCATTCCATTCATATCTCCCAGTAGTACAGACTGTGCCCTCTCCCCCTGTGATGACCACTGGGCTGACATCCCATCCATCAGGCTTTGTCCCCTCTAGCTCACTCCAAAATATGTTACCTTTCATTTCAGAGGTTCCCTCAAACACTACTAAATCTTCTGTGTCTTCTGTAATTTTTTCCATCAAGTGCTACATGACCTCTAGCTATTTGGAAGGCTAAAAATAACACCTCTGGACACACACATACACAAACCCTTGGCAAGTTTAAAAACTGTTTTCTGGTATCTCTTCTGTCAGCAGTTTCGCAGCATTTCAAGACCAGTTGGTGTCACAAAAGGGAACAGGATTTCACAGGAAGGGTGAAATCCTACAGTCAGTTTCAGAAATTCATTTCTTGAAAAGTCACTAAAGTGAAGTGTGATGTTGAATGAAGTGCTCAAGTGATGCTCTTTCAGATTTTACCAGACGGCAGCGGTCATAGGCCTTGACCTCTTTGTCTTCTGGTGACAGAGCCTCATGCAGAGGTTCATGTTGGCCAAGAAGGAATTTACATAATGCCCAAGCCAAGAAGATAATACTTTTCAGACTTTGCAAGGAGAGAGTCATTTAGGTCTAATTCACCAGCAAGCTGTCAGGCATGGTTCATATTCATTCCTATTCTCTTATGTTTGGAGCACAAGAGCAAATGACCTTTAACTTGTGTTTGTAAAGATAGATTGTCAATTATAGTCAGAAAATAAGGTTGCCTAAGTTTGTTGCTAAGATGATTTACAATGGATTTAGTCCTTCTCCAAGACACCCCCTGCTTCTTACATGGGAGAGGCTGTGGTTCACTGGTAATCACCTGCTTAGAAAGTAGAGAAGGTCCCAGGTTCAATGCCTACTATTTTCAAATAAAAGTATCTTAGGTAGCAAATGTTGAGAAAGATCTTTATCTGCCTCTACTGGAAGGTAACTACAGAAGTATTGCCTCCCCAGTTAGAATAATGAGACAGACACAGGTATGGATTAAAGGGCCACTTTATTTAACTTAACTCAACGGCAAGGGCAAAACAGTGGGGACAGGTCAAGCCAGGGGTCAGTACCAGACCACCTCCTTAACCTGGATCTGGGTGAGCCCCAAAGTCCCAGGTGTGAGCCAACACAATGGCTCAGACCCAGCTGGCCAGGCCACAAGATCCCGCTCACCTGAGCTCCACCCTCTCCCAAGCTGTACAGCCTGAGATACAGACAACTCTCCATGTGACGGGATCCCCAGGCTCCATGGAGCCAACCTTGGGCCATACAGCTTAACGGTCACCTCAGGGAGGCCATTCACCACAATGGTGCAGTGCCGCGGGAGCTCACCAATACCCCACAAAACATGTTCCCAACAGTAAGCAGCCACAGACAGAGCCAAGCCTCAGCTTAGCCCACTGTGCCCCAACTAACCCCTAGAGCATGCACAAGCACTTGCCGTAAGTCGGCCTAAAAGGCCTCGTTGCCCTTTACTGAAAGATGGACCCGGTCCTGCCTGTACAAATCCTTAAAACTAGCCTGAATGGATGGATGTGGAACATAAGCTCCTAGCTCCCTCCCGAGGGCTATTTGCAAGGCCCTGTTGCCCTTCTTGCAAGCTTGCTCCAAACCTGCTGGGTCCCAAGCTGCCCGCCATTCCTGGCGCGGCAGCATGACCAACCATAGGATGAGGACTCCTGGCCATCTTTTGCTAATCAAGATAATGTCATCCCGCGCCTGAATGAAAGGGCCTTCCCCTTCATTACGCCCAAATCATTCTCCCCCAGGTGTATCAACAAAATGTGTGGTGGAGGGCCCCTCCTCTCCTTGAAAAGAAGTGGAAAGAGCCCCATCCACCTCATGCCCTGGCGTCCCTGCCACTCAATGATGGCCCTCTCACTCAGGCCCAGCTGCGAGCCAACCGGCGTCCGTCAGGCCTGATGTGCCACCCCAAAAATGATACTGTGGCCACATATGAGGATCCTCCTCCTTTCAACACTGGCCACAGCACCTAGAAAAGAAAAACCATTGGAACTTTTGACCAACATAACTGAACAGTATACTTAAAACCAACTTGGAGGGAAAGACTGCTATAGGGGAAATTCGCCTCAAGGCTGCAATGGTCGTACCTAGGCTCGATAGGCCTCAGACTTCCAATGTCCCACATGACGAATGGCCTTGCCCTCATAACCCATAGCTGCGGCTGTAGATGCAGCTCCAATCCTAAAGGAATGAGTGCTCAATTTCACACCCTCAAGACCTAACTTTGCCAATGCCCAGCTAGTTACGGTCCAAAAATGATATTTTGTCAAGGGAGTTGTGTCATTATGGTGAAACAGAGGACCATCCACCACTCCTCGCAATTCCACATAATGCGCGAGGGCAGCAACCAGGCACAACTCCCTCTCTGAGCAAGACCCCAAGTCAGTCTTTGACCGACGGACACGTAGCGCCACCTGACCATCAGCAAATTTGACATCCCCTACCTGAAGAGCCCTTGCTGAGCAATCATTACAAGATAGCGCCACAAGCTCAGACACACGCAAGGCCCCCAAAAAAGCTTTCAATGCAGCTGCATGAAACAGCGCCTCCTCGAAAACTGAGGCACAAACTAATGCCCAAGTGGCATGTAACCCTTGAATAATAGATGGGGAAATCGGTTGCCTATGGTATGACTGGTGCCCCGCTTCCCGGGACCATCCCTCCAACGTCTTTAGAATACAGAAACCCTTTATCGCTTCCTGATGCCCCCGAGCCACACCATTGCAAATGCCTGGAACATGCTTTGCCAAAAACAAAATATTTAACTTAAGGCAGTGCAAAGTGAATGCCTTGACGAGTCTCATAACTGGTGGGGACTTAGATGTCAGGTTGTTAACCACATGCACCACCACCATGTTGTCACACCAGAAATGTACAGTGTGATTGGCTAGAAAGTGTCCCTAGAGAAAAATAGCGATCACAATGGGGAAAAACTCCAAGAAAGTCAGGTTACGACATAAATCAGAGACCAGCCACTCCTGTGGCCATCGCTCGGAAATACACCCCAAAGCCAGTGGTGCCAGCAGTATCCAAGACAAATTGGAGCTCAGCTTCCAGTTGCATCACTCCCCGCCAGAGGAAGATGCTGTTAAAATCCTTCAAAAATGTCTCCCATACACCGAGGTCACTGCGCATCCCCCCGGTGACTCGGGTGTAGTGATGCAGCAAATGCAGGGCAGCCATGCCATCACAAAACTGCCTTAGAAATGTCCAGCCGGGAGCCACCACTTTGCACGCAAAGTTCAGGTCGCCCACCAACTGCTGTAACTCGAGAAGGGTGACCTTACGCTTAACCTGCATGGCCCTCACTCTAGACAAGAGGTTCTCCAACTTATCACCCAGCAGCCTAGATAACTGACGCACAGTATCAAGCTCGATACCCAAAAAAGTAAAAACCGTAGTTGGGCCCTCCATCTTCTCCCAGGCCAGTGGTACCCCTAATTCCTCAGCTAGCTGCTCAAAGCCGCTAACAAAAGTGGGCATTGCCAGAGTTATTGCAAGCTGTGAAGGCATGAGCCCTGCTGCACAGCGGGCATTCATGCTTGTACCTGCAAGCTTTTCTGGCACATGTGCCTTGAGATGTGAACTCCCAGCAAAGCAGCCGTGGCTGAACCGACTGCCCTGCAGCCACAAGGGTGCCAGCAGAATGAACCGTCTTCTGAACGAGGTGGCCACTGTCAGATCTATCCCCAGCGTTTGGCTTTGCAGGCACCATAAGCTTCTTCTTCCAAGCTTTCAAACTTTCTCTTTCCCACCTTCTAATATTATTTTGTTTGCTTTAAAATAGTCCCAGAATGGTAGATAACAATCAGTACCTTCTTCTAAGGTTATCCAGATCAACACTGGTCTCGTACAGCATCAGAAGTTTAGCAGTCTCAAAGAAGATTAGGATCTTGTCAAGCTTATGTCAAATAAATGACTCTGTAAGCTTCTGCAGATGATGAATATGCAACTCTTCTCCGGGGATCCCTCAAAGCCTCAAAGGAGCCCCCCCCGGGACTCTCTTTTAGCCAAGGTAAATCACCTCAAGGATTCCTGTGCATATCTTGGACTAATCTCTCACTGAGAAAAGTAGGCAGAAGGCAAAAATTTGCCCTTTACTACCCCGAACAGAAGCTCCAGTCTGCCCCCCCTCTTAGAGAGGCAGGTCAGTTCAGCATTCTCCAAATCCCGGAAGTCCCAGGAAGAGGCCTCTTAAGGGGCCTCTTAACAGGCTGCTTGCCCTTGGATGGGCCTTGGCCTTTTTTATGGCCCATGTTATGCCCCTATGCTGCTGCCCAATACCAAGCAAGACAGCCCGCCTGCCTCTATGAAGCAACCCTGGATTTCCTTGGTGCCCTCCCTTTCGATTGACAACAGGGCAGGCCCTGCTCAGCCTCCGAAGTGAGAAGTGTTCAGGCCAGCTAAAGCACCCCAATCAGGGCCCCCTAAAGCTGGCATGCCTCACCACTTCCAGGCCATACCCAGGCCCAGGCCAACTCGTTGCCCTGCCCCCTGTCAAAAATAACTAGCCAGCAGACCACTCCCATCCACGGAGCCTTCCCCGACCCCCAGCTTAGCTGATCCGCTGACGAAGAGGCACCCTCGTTGTCGTTGGGAAATGCTGCATCCCAGACAAAGCAAAGGCCAAACATACCACGCTGCTCCGGGCCGCCAAAGACCGCTCCAGATGCTTCACAACCGAAAGCGGCTTATATATATATATATATATATATATATATATACACACACACACACACTGTGGCTAATAGCCACTGATGGACCTCTGCTCCATATTTTTATCTAAACCCCTCTTGAAGGTGGCTATGCTTGTGGCCGCCACCACCTCCTGTGGCAGTGAATTCCACATGTTAATCACCCTTTGGGTGAAGAAGTACTTCCTTTTATCCATTTTAACCTGTCTGCTTAGCAATTTGGCTGGGTGGGGGCCGAATTCTGGTGTTCTACAGGGTAGGTAGTGGTACTACTGTAGAATAAGCCCCAGTCCTTTCCCTATTGAACATCAATAAAAGCCCAACCATGGTGGCAAATCTGAGAATTTTCATTGGTTGGATGTGGCCTATGCAGGATTGGCTCACACTCTGTCTCTGGTGTACCATTGGCTGATTCTGCAAGAACACCATCAGAAGGCCACTGACCTTTGAGGGGGACAGTTCTCTGCTGACAGGTTCTCCTGGGAGCTTACTGATCACTACTACCTCTCCTCAGGGCCCATTGTAGAAAGTCCAGTACAATCCATCTCCCCCCCTCCCCCCCAAAAAACAATGCTGCTGCAAAGCAAACAGTAAACTGTGAGAGGCATGTTCATGAGACAAAACAGTAACAGTTCCTTCTCTTCAACTGACACAAAAGGAATGTTAATTCACAGCAGGGAGGGGCCAGTTCCACAGCCAGTTTCAGGTTGGTGGGAAATTCCTAAGGTTGATACAGTTGATAAGGGAGACACCTTTCCTCCTAGGAAACCACTGTTGCCAATCTCCGGGTGACGGCTGGAGTTCACTCAGAATTACAACTACAAGCCAGCTGGCAGAGATCAGCTCTCGTGGGGGGGGGGGGAATGAATGCCTTCACTTGGGTGGATTGGAAGTCAGTAAAGTTGGGGTGCACTCACCCAGAGGCTTTTAGTAGTACCTTTCCAGATTGGTGGGAAATTCCTTGAGATTCTGTGGTGGATTTGGAGAAGGGCATACAAGTTAGGGCTTCAGAGCAGGGTCTGCCAGATACAGGTTCTTTCTATGGAAGCTGACTGGTGATTTCGGACCAGTCACAGACTTCCAACCTAACCTGCCTCATGGGGTTGTTGTTCAGATCAATGGGGGGAAAGGAGAA
Source organism: Heteronotia binoei (assembly GCF_032191835.1). Lineage (NCBI taxonomy): Eukaryota > Metazoa > Chordata > Lepidosauria > Squamata > Gekkonidae > Heteronotia > Heteronotia binoei. Next base: position 133,803,695 of record NC_083243.1, on the reverse strand, counting down.
TTATGTAAGCTGCTTTGGTCTCCCCCCCCCCCCAACATTGTGAAGAAAAACTGTCCTTTTCCTATGTAGAGACTGCAGGGAGGAGGAAGGCAATGGAAACCTAAAGTCAGAGGGGCAGATAAACAGAAGGAGACAGGGTTGCCCACTCCAGGTTAGGAAGTTCCTGGAGATTTAAGGGGTGGAGCCTGGGGAGGGTGGGGGTTGAGGATGGATAAGACCTCAGACAGGCACAATGCCATTTCCTACTGAGGAACCACTGCAAGTCACTTAGATTTACAACTGCTCTCTAGATGGCAGAGATCAGCTCCCCTTGAGGTGGGGGGGGGGAGTCAATGGCTTCACTTGGGAAGACAGCAAGGGTGGCGGGCACTCGTCCAGAGCCTCCTTCTTAGAGCCCATTGTATTTTTCTTCACAGTGGGCCTTACTCCTAGTATGTAAATAAATAGGGAGATATAGAGAAAATCTACACTAAACCCCTCTTGAAGGTGGCTATGCTTGTGGCCGCCACCACCTCCTGTGGCAGTGAATTCCACATGTTAATCACCCTTTGGGTGAAGAAGTACTTCCTTTTATCCATTTTAACCTGTCTGCTTAGCAATTTGGCTGGGTGGGGGCCGAATTCTGGTGTTCTAGAAGACTCTCAGGGACGTATTACGCGAGCCCCACTCTGAACGTGGCAAAGTGGGGCTCACCTAATTTAGGCTGCTAGGCAGGAGACTTAAGGCCAGGACCTCCAAGGTAGCCTTCTCAGAAGTGCTACCTGTTCCACGTGCAGGGCTGGAGAGACAGGCACAAATTAGAAGTCTCAATGTGTAGATGAGATGATGGTGTAGGGAGGAAGAGTTTAAGTTTGCTAGGCACTGGGATGCTTTCTGGAACAAGCGGGAGCTGTACAAAAGAGTCGGTCTCCACTTGTCCCCAGATGGAACCAAGCTGCTGGTGCTTTAAATCAAAAAGGTGGCAGAGCAGCTTTTAAACTGAATCTTGGGCGAAAGCCGACAAGAGATGAAATGTCTCCGGTTCGGGAGGACTCATCTCAAAGAGATGAAGGGTTAGCTGTTACTTTTCTATCGGGTAATGGATTAGAGTTGTCCACTGAGATGGCGACGTATGGACAGTCTGCCAAAGTCTCAAGGTGGCAGGAGGAAGGTTGCGGGCCTAGCTTGCCTGGGAAATTATAGATGTTTGTATACAAATGCTAGAAGTGTTCAAAGTAAAATTGGTGAGTTGGAATGTTTAGTGTTGGGAGAAAACATAGACATTGTGGGAATTTCAGAAACTTGGTGGAATGAGGAGAATCAGTGGGACACGGTGATTCCTGGATATATGTTATATCAGAAGGATAGGGAAGGAAGGGGTGGAAGTGGGTTGGCTCTGCATGTCAGAGAGGCTATACAGTCCAGTAAGACTGAGGTCAGAGAATTAGATTCCCTTCTGGAAATGCTTTGGGATGAAATAGAGGGGCCAAAAGGAAATTTAACTATAGGAGTTTGTTATCGCCCACCATCAAAAGATAGAGGACGATTATAATATGATGGAAGGATTAAAGATAGTGGCTAAACGTAAAAACTGTGTCATAATAGGTGATTTTAACTACCCGCAGATTGATTGGGTCAATATGTGTTCAGGTCGAGAGAAAGATAAAGAGATTGAGTTTCTAGATGCTCTCAATGACTGTGCTATGGAGCAGATGGTCACAGAACCTACCAGGGCTGGGGCGATCCTGGATTTGGTCCTAAGTAATGCCCAAGACTTGATGTAAAATGATCGCACTGCTTGGAAGCAGTGACCATAACGTTATTGATTTCACCATTTGTATAAATAGGGAGTCGCCCCAAAAGACCAGCACAACCACATTTAACTTTAAAAGGAGTAAATTCTCTGAGATGAAGAGAAATTGAAAGGAAAGATAAATACAGTCAAAACCCTTGGGGAAGCTTGGAGGCTATTTAAAACTACAATCCTAGAAGCTCAGATAAAATATATACCACAAGTTAGGAAAGGCACAAACAGGTATAAGAAAAGGCCTGCATGGTTAACAAACAAAGTAATGGAAACTGTAAAAGGTAAAAAGGACTCCTTTAAGTGGTGGAAAGCTAGTCCAAGTGAGATTAATAAAAGGGAACACAGGCTGTGGCAAATCAAATGCAAGACTGTGATCAGGCAGGCAAAAATGGACTATGATGAGCATATTACAAAAAACATAAAGACCAACAATAAAAATTTCTTCAAATATATTAGAAGTAGGAAACCAACCAGGGAGGCAGTGGGGCCCTTGGATGACCAAGGGGTAAAAGGATTACTGAAGGAGGATAGGGAAATGGTTGAGAAGCTGAATGCATTAAGAACATAAGAGAAGCCATGTTGAATCAGGCCAATGGCCCATCCAGTCCAACACTCTGTGTCACATAGTGGCCAAAAAAATTATATATATATATATATATATATATATATATATATATATATATATATATATATATATATATATATATATATATATATATATATATATATATAATTTTACACACACACATATAATTTTATACACACACACACACACACACTGTGGCTAATAGCCCCTGATGGACCTCTGCTCCATATTTTTATCTAACCCCCTCTTGAAGCTGGCTATGCTTGTAGCTGCCACCACCTCCTGTGGCAGTGAATTCCACGTTAAGCACCCTTTGGGTGAAGAAGTACTTCCTTTTATCCGTTTTAACCCAACTGCTCAGCAATTTCATCAAATGCCCATGAGTTCTTGTATTGTGAGAAAGGGAGAAAAGTACTTCTTTCTCTACTTTCTCCATCCCATGCATAATCTTGTAAACTTCTATCATGACAACCCGCAGTCGACATTTCTCCACGCTAAAGAGCCCCAAGTGTTTTAACCTTTCCTCATAGAGAAAGTGTTCCAATCCTTTAATCATTCTAGTTGCCCTTTTCTACTCTTTTTCCAATGCTATAATATCCTTTTTGAGGTGTGGTGACCAGAATTGTACACAGTATTCCAAATGAGACCGCACCATCGATTTATACAGGGGCATTATGATACTGGCTGATTTGTTTTCAGTTCCATTCCTAATAATTCCCAGCATGGTGTTGGCCTTTTTTATTGCAATCGCACACTGTCTTGACATTTTCCATGAGTTATCTACCACAACCCCAAAATCTCTCTCTTGGTCAGTCTCTGCCAGTTCACAACCCATCAACTTGTATTTGTAGCTGGAATTCTTGGCCCCAATGTGCATTACTTTGCACTTGGCCACATTGAACCGCATCTGCCACGTTGACACCCACTCACCCTGCCTTAATAGATCCCTTTGGAGTGCCTCACGATCCTCTCTGGTTCTCACCACCCTAAACAATTTAGTGTCTTCTGCAAACCTGGCCACTTCACTGCTTACTCCCAACTCCAACTCATTTATGAACAAGTTAAAGAGCATGGGACCCAGTACTGAGCCCTGCAGCACCCCACTGCTTACCGTTCTGCACTGCGAAGACTGCCCATTTATACTCACTCTTTGCTTCCTATTAATTAGCCAGTTTTTGATCCACAAGAAGACCTGTCCTTTTACTCCATGACTCTCGAGCTTACTAAGGAGCTTTTGATGAGGAACTTTATCAAAAGCTTTCTGGAAGTCAAAGTAAACAACATCTATTGGGTCTCCTTTGTCCACATGTTTGTTCACCTCCTCAAAGAAATGCAATAGGTTAGTGAGGCAAGATCTTCCCTTACAGAATCCACGTGGAGTCTTCCTCAATAACTTGTGTTCATCTATGTGCCTACTCATTCTGTCCTTGGTAATGGTTTCTACCAACTTTCCTGGTATTGAAGTCAGACTGACTGGCCTGTAATTTCCTGGATCTCCTCTGGAACCCTTTTTAAAGATGGGGGTGATATTTGCTACCTTCCAGTCCTCAGAAACGGAGGCAGATTTCAATGAAAGATTACAGATTTTTTTCAGAAGATCCACAAGTTCAACTTTGAGTTCTTTCAGAACTCTTGGATATATGCCATCCGGACCTGGTGACTTATTAGTTTTTAATTCGTTCATCAGTTGTTGGACCTCCTCTCTTGTCACCTCAATGTGACTCAGGTCTTTCAAAACCCCTTCCAAAATAAGTAGTTCTGGAGCAGGCAAACACTTCTCTTCTTCCATAGTGAAGACGGAGGCAAAAAATGCCCTTTAGCTCTCTGCCAAGGCGCAGCTTAATAAAGCAAAGAGGGTGGAGATCACAGCCACTCCCAATCAATCAGCAACAATCACCTTCACCTTCACCCCACTCAAACCAAACAGACGGCAGTTCCCCAGCAACCACAAACTCAGAATTTTTAGCAGTCACACAAACTCAGAAATTCTCAGCAACTTTCCCAGCTGCTTAGCCAATCCTCAACCTTATATCACTTATTCTCTGCTCTCTCTCAGAGCTTCTCTGCTCTCTCTCAGAGCTTCTCTGCTCTCTCTCAGAGCTCTCTGAAATGTGCTCAGCCTCTGGCAAGGCGCAGCATTTTTTGCCTCAGTCTTCACTGTGGAAGATGAGAAGTGTTTGCCCGCTCCTGAACCACTAATTTTGGAAGGTGTGTAGAAAGACCTGAGTCAAATTGAGGTGACAAGAGAGGAGGTCCTACAACTGATAGACGAATTAAAAACTAATTTTCTTATACCTGTTTGTGCCTTCTTATACAAGTTTGTGTGTGTGTGTATACACACACACATATTGGCCACTGTGTGACACAGAGTGTTGAACTGGATGGGCCATTGGCCTGATCCAACATGGCTTCTCTTATGTTCTTATGACCCGGTGCGTGCCCCTAGCTCTGATACCCAAAATTGAGGAGGAGCTAGACTGCCTCCTGGCCCAAGGGGTACTGGTACCGGTCGCTAATACGAAGTGGAAGACCCCCATCGTCACACCGATCAGACCGAATGGCAGCATCCGCATTTGTGCCAATTTCAAATGCACAATAAACAAGGTGCTGCAAGGCAATGCTTATCCGGTTCTATTGGTAAGCCACGTACTAGCTTCCATAGAAGGGGCAAAATTTTTTGGCAAACTTGAATTGGCCCAGGCGTACCAGCAGCTTCCTGTGGATGCCACCTCAGTGGAGGCCCAAACCATCATAACACGCTGGGGGGGCCTTCCAAGTCAAGAGCCTGCAGTTCAGGGTGAGCATGGCCCTGGGGATATTCTAGAACTTAATGGACTCTCTGCTTAAAGGCACCCCTTGTGTCCAGCCATTCTTCGATGATGTGCTTATAACAGCGACAACTGAAGAAGAATTTGCCACCTGCCTCCAGATGGTGTTGCAGCATTTCGATGGGGCGGGGTTAAAGGTAAAATGGAAGAAGTTGTCATGGGTGCTGGGGATCCTGCAGAAGAAGCTGAGCCTGTAGAAGAAACTGTGCCCCTGCCACCTGCACCAGTGCCCCTGCCTCCCACTGGAGAAGATCCAAGCCCCCCTGCCTCGCCCTCTCGGGTGGCCCGTGTGCGTGACCGCCTTCGTCAGGACCTCAGGGATCGGAGGAGGGCAGCACGCTCATGAGCAAGACGCTCCCTGAGCCCTGAGTTCTAAAAGGATCCTGGCCCCTCTAGGAGAGAGGATGCTTGAGTCTCAGCAGGATCCTGGCCGCCCTCTGAGTCAGCAATTAGTCCAAATGGGCAACAGACAACAGAGGGCTATATAGCTGTGGGCTTTGGGAGAAGGCTTTGTGGAAGCAACTAGTCACTTACCTGACGTTCTAGCATCCACTTCGGCTTCTGGACCCCTTGACGTTGGCTTTGACTTCTGGACCCCCTGACTTCGGCTTCTGAATCTCTGACCTGCGATACCTGGACTGTGATTTGGTTTTGGCGCTTTGAACCCTCTTTGCTCACCAGCTACAGACCTTGGACTGCCCCTGGACTTCGCCTGGCCTGGCCCCAGCTCGTGACAGAAGTATGTGTTGGGGGTACCCACCATTGACTTTCTGGGGTACACGGTGGATGTGAGCTGAATTCACCCAGCACAAGAAAAAATAAAGGCCATTTGCGATGCGCCTGCCCCTACCAATAAGATGGAACTACAATCCTTCTTGGGTCTCTTCAACTTCTACCATGCCTTCCTCTCCCACAAGGCAGCGGTAGTGGAACCCCTGTACCTACTTTTGGACAAAAGGGCACTGTGGGTTTAAGGTTGCCGGCAAGCCGCTGCCTTCCAGGCAGTAAAGGACATCTTAATATCGAACTGCTTGCTGGTGCACTTCGATGAGTGGCTGCCCGTTGTTTTGACCTGCGATGCTTCCACCTTATGGGGTGGGTGCCTTGTTGGCCCATGTGCTGCCGGATGTGCTGCAAGGTTTCGGTAGCGTACTACTCCAGGACTTTGTGAAAGCCAGATAGACAAGGAAGGTCTGGCCATCGTGGTAGGGGTTAAAAAATTTCACGACTACCTGTGTGGTCGGCCCTTCTGTATCCTTACGGACCATAAACCCCTGCTTGGCCTCTTCGCCCCTGACCACCAAACGCCCCAAAAGCTGTCCCCGCAGGTGCTATCTTCCTGGTGGGGTACCAGTATGACCTTAAGTACGTTCCGAGAAAGTGATGCTTCCGAGAAAGTGATGCTTTATGCCAACACCCTGAGCTGCCTGCCGCTACCCTCAACAGACCCTGACCCAGCTCCTGCATACCAGATCATGTCGCTGGAGTCCCTTCCGGACCGGCCGGTTCATGACAAGGACATTGGCCACTGTTCCTCAAGGGACAAAACCCTCTCTCGTGTTTTGGACTGGGTGTGGAGGGGGTGGCCTGTGGGCTGGGTGGGCTCAGACTTTTCAGCTTTTGTGTCCCACCAGGACGAGCTGTTCTGTTCTGGGGAAGCAGGGTGGTGGTGCCCCTGGTGCTGTGGCAGCAAATCCTAACAGCGCTGCATGAAACTCATTTGGGGATCGTGCGCATGAAGGCGCTGACCTGCAGTTATGTATGGTGGATGGGTATAGATGATGCTATTGAGTCCTGGGTGGCCCATTGTCAACCATGGCAGGAGACCCGCCCGGCGCCACCATGAGCCCCAGCCCAACAGTGGGAGTCGACACACAACCCCTGGTCTTGCATACACCTTGACTTCACAGGGCCTTTCCAGGGGCAAACATTCTTCCTTATGGTAGACTCCTACTCTAAGTGGCTGGAGGTAATACCGGTAGCATCCACATCCTCTTGGGTGGCTTTAGGGGCCCTCCTCAGGGTTTTTGCCACACAGCCTCCCCGACACATTGATATCTGATAATGGGACGACCCTCACCTCGGCCGAGTTCCAGGACTTCTGCAGCCGAAATTTAATAAAACACATAAGGTTGACCCCATTTCACCCAGCCACAACCAGCCAAGCGGAAAGGATGGTACGGGCTACCAAAGAAACGCTCTGCTGTATCATATATGGGGATTGGGAAGCATGCCTCGCAGAGTGCCTCCTGGCCCAACATTCCATTCCCAGTACTGTCACCGGCTGCAGCCCAGCCAAGCTCTTCATGGGCCAGAGACTGATGACTGGACTGTGCCTTAGACCTACAAGAGGTGCCCGAGGCGGTCCGGGCTCCCTGGGGTTTTGATACAAAGGACTTGGTATTTGCCAAAAACTATGGGGGGGGCAGCTAGGATACCAGCCTGAGTCTCCAGGGTATTAGGTGCCATCATGTATGAGGTCACCTCAGAGGGGGGCTTTACGATGAGGAAGCACATAGACCAGTTGTGGTCACATGAGGCGCCAGGGGATGAAGGAGAGAGTGCAGATGATCAGACAGCCATGCCAGATGTGATGGCTCCTGAGCCGACAGAAGCTGAGAGACCGACCGCCATGCCCCTGCCGGCACCAGAGACACCGGAGGAACTGGTACTGCTGCCGGCACCCGACACCTCTGGGGAACCGTACCCGCTGTCCAAAATCCCAGCAGTGCCATCTCATCTCACCGCACTTGAAGTGGCGACCGCTCCACCGCCCACTCTAGTGCTCAGGCAGTCAACACGTAAGCACTGCAAGCCTGCGTACCTAAAAGACTATGTTCATTAGGCTTGCGAACTTAGGGGGGAGGGATGTTATGTATGTGGACTCAAGGGAAGACTTTGGGTGTTCCTGCCTGGCTCATTGGAACCATATAAACTGAGCTTGGGGACTTGGGAACAATGGGCTACAATAGGATACAAATATCTGCACCCCTGGACCAATTACAAGCCCCACTGGTTTGAATGACCCAATAACGTGCTCACGTGGGAACCCAGGGATATATATAAGTTTGGCTCCATTGGCCTAGTTCTCAGTCTTGATCGGGCAGTCATATACCATGCTGTACCAAATAAAGAGCTTCTTATCACTCATCCTGCGACTCATCAATGCTTAGAACCCACTATACAATAGTTTCAGAACTGAGCTGGAGAGTGATAGCTTTGATTCACTCACAGTGTCTATTGAAGCAGGAGATTAATACCAGGAGACACGGTTGATTCCTTTTCTTTCTGTTGATACATCTTCAGAATACCGTACATGCCAGTTATCTGTCTAGAGGAAAGAGGTAATGTCAGTGAGAGACAGACAAAATCCCCAACATGAATAAAAAAGACATCCTTCACACTTTCCCCCTTCTTGCTTCTGTTACTACTGCTCTTGCATGTGTTCTACTGAGAAATACTCTGGGTGCTGAGGTAATAATCAAGAGTCAGTCTGGGTAGTGAACATGTATTTCACACTGACAAGACAAAAGCATTATAAGCTAGCTTTCAGTGTGACAGATCCCTCTCCAATTCTACTTAGAATTATGGTACAAAATTTTCTTCGACAATTGTAGACCAGTGAGACAAATCCTTGTTTATCCTGCTTTTGACTTTTTAATCACTGATCTGTAAATCCCAGGGAAGTTCCTGTCTGATTCTCCAGTCTCTGCTTTTTTAATGAGACACATTTGAACCTTTCATCAAGCTGACCCATGCCAGTCCTTTTGCCAGTGCAGTAGGAAATCCACCAGTGCTGAATCTGCATTGTCAAGGCAACAAGCTGCACTATCCTATCTGATGATATCACCCCATTGTCCCACTTTTCATAGTGGCATTATGATGACTTCTTGCTGTACTTGTTTTCTCTCCCTGTCCATCAGTGACAAAGCCTTGGCACATAGCATCTTTGCCAGCTTTAGCTGATGTGCCAGCTATAGGTCTTCCTAAAAAAAAATCGATTTGGCCATGGTGAACCATTCTTTGATCACCTACAGGTTAGATTACTGTAATGAGCTCCACACAAGACTGCCTTTGAAAACTGTTTGGAAGCTTCAGTTAGTTCACAGTGCAGCAACCAGGTTATAGTCAGGGCTGAATATAGGGATTGTATCATTCCTGTGTTGAAAGATCTTCCTTGGCTGCCCATCTGTTAGGGGCACAATTCAAAGTGCTGGTTCTTACTTATAATGCCCTAAACTATTTGGAGCTGGAGTGCTTGAAACATCATCTCCTTCCATATTGACCAGCCTGCCAGTTGAGAACCTATTTTCAATCCCTACTCTCTGTGCCCCCACCTGCAGAGGTAAGGTGGGCAGTAACCAGAGTCAGGGCTTTTTCAGTGGTGATAACTTGCCTTTGGGATGCTATTCCCCTTGAGGCTCACCTGGTGCCTCCTTTATTTTCTGTTAGGTGCTAAGCCAAAACCTTTTTCTTCACCCAGGCTTTTAATGACAGGGTTCCATTCTTTTTCACTGTTTTATGCTGCTCCTGATCTGAGGACTCTTTTATCAATATCATTTTAGCACAGGAGTGATAGTCCCTTTATCCAGCCCCACAAAATAACCTTGTGACGGAACCGGCCCGATTCTGCCTTCAGACCCGGTCCCATCAGCTCCCTATTGAGTCGCCAACTCCTGGAAGGAGCTATTTCTCCTCCTGCCCCTTGGGCTCGCTGCCACCACCTGCTCAGTCTAGGGGTTCAGATTGAGAGGAACAGGACTCCCAATCCCCCTCTCCAGCTATGAGGCCAGGCCTCAAGGTCCTCTGCCACCCTGCACTTGGGTTTCACAGAGACCTCAGCACTTCTTTGGGGCACCCCTGGAGGATTGGCACCTTATCCAACTGCATGCCTTCCCCCTTCCCCGGGGCCCCCTTCTTAACACAGCGTGGTCTAAAGCGGTTTGGGGATCTATGCGGTACAGAGATTGACTGCCAGCATTTAAAACAGACAAACTATTTACAAGAGAAAAAGATAGGAAAAGAAAAACAAAACAAAAACAGTTGCATTTAAAAAGTTAGCACAGCACCCGTACAGCAAACAGCCTGCCAAACAAAATGTGTTATAAACGCATTTTACTGTCCCTGATCTAAACACGCCCTGCCTTTTTGGATGACTTACTTGGTCTTACTGCCTGGAGGCCTCATTTTCCTGAGCAGGCCTCCCCCACAGGCAGGAGTCCACAGGCAAACAACCTCTCTTCCAGAGCGCCAGCTGCAAACTCAAAAACTCTTCCTCCTAACTCACATGCAGAGAACAAAAGAACTTCCTGCCTCTCTAGGAGACTTTCCCCCTAGAGTTGTTGGTTTGGCTCTGGAAGGGAGGGGGGGAGGAGGGGAAGGCTAGGCCCAAGCCTGCTTGGCAGTTTAGCAATCCCTCCCAATGAAGCACCAACATGGATTAAAATGGCGTTTCTCCACACGTCCCCCTCCTTAAATTCTGAGCCGGAGGGGTTGCCTCCTACAGAGGTGACCCCGTAGCAGAATCCAACCAAACAAGGAGAAACCCATTAACCCAAACAGAACATTCACCAGATTAGGAATTTTCCCAACAATACACAGAGTCCAGCACCCTAGGTGCCCATGTCCCTTCTGGACAACAAGTCGCATTGCTGCATTCAGAAGGAATGTCCAGTCTTTAAGATGTACTCCTCCATCTCTCAGGACCACCTCTGGAGTTTGGTGCTCTCCCTTCGTTGCTGCTGTTGCTGGGGTGAGTGGTCCATCAAAGGAGGAAATTCCTGGCCCCCCATATGAGATTGGAAACTGCCCAGTTCCCACACAGTTGCTTCTTCTTTATCCCTCGTTGGTGGAATGTTCCCTCTGTCCACTCTGACCTCCCAGAAAACCACCTCTGGGGCTCCAAACAATTGCTGTCCCAGCTTCTTTTTGTCTCCTTCCTTCCTACCTATATGCAACACCATGGACCTCGCAGAGAATGGCTGTGGTATATTCACCTGTACCACTTTAACTGCCTTTCCTGTCTTCTCCATAGCCACCACATAAGTAGCATCGTCCAGGTCATCCACAATCATATGGGGTCCCTCCCATTCCACTTTCCGTTCACCAGTATGAAGTGGCAGGAAATCCATCACCCTATCCCCTGTCTCAGCTTCTGAGAACTCCACTTTCTGGTCCCTTGCCACCTCACACAGTGGATCCAGCCTAGGGTCACTTTGAACCTCAGACAGGAACATTCCTGGCTCCCCCAGACTTCCTATCATCTGTTCCTTCAAGCCACCCCTAGTCCCACTGTTTCCAGAACACTCAGCCAAAGTTTGATCTGGGTTCTCCGCCCCCTCAGTTGGTTTTTCAGTGTCAGCCAACTGAGCTCCTTCCTGCCTGGAAGGCTCCACAGCATCCTGCTGCCCTTGCGGAAATTGGCACCCCTCTTCCCATTGGGCACACCCTCCTGCAGGGCTTGAGACAGGCTGGTCCTCCCCCTCCCTGGTTGGTGGTGAGGTGGCTTCCCTAAAGTTGCCTTCCTCCCCCCACCTTCCCCTGAGGGTTTGGCTTGGGTTCTCAGTCCCCTCGGTTGGTTTTTCAGCACTACCCAACTGACCCCCTTCCTGCCTGGAAGGTCCCACAGCTTCCCAGGACTCCTGTCTGCCCTGCTTCAAGACAACCTGTTCTGA